>NW_027173088.1:0-3702 GCF_018151085.1 Drosophila tropicalis | reverse complement strand
CTATATAAAGAATGGCACCCTGTGTAATCAAAATGGCGGCTGTAGGGTGGACCCTGTACCTTTTGTATGGCCTCTATATAAAGGATGGCACCCTGTGTAATCAAAATGGCGGCTGTAGGGTGGACCCTGTACCTTGTATGGCCTCTATATAAAGGATGGCACCCTGTGTAATCAAAATGGCGGCTGTAGGGTGGACCCTGTACCTTGTATGGCCTCTATATAAATAATGGGAGTAGGCACCCTGTGTAATCAAAATGGCGGCTGTAGGGTGGACCCTGTACCTTGTATGGCCTCTATATAAAGGATGGCACCCTGTGTAATCAAAATGGCGGCTGTAGGGTGGACCCTGACTACCTTGTATGGCCTCTATATAAAGGATGGCACCCTGTGTAATCAAAATGGAGGCTGTAGGGTGGACCCTGTACCTTGTATGGCCTCTATATAAAGGATGGCACCCTGTGTAATCAAAATGGCGGCTGTAGGGTGGACCCTGTACCTTGTATGGCCTCTATATAAAGGATGGCACCCTGTGTAATCAAAATGGAGGCTGTAGGGTGGACCCTGTACCTTGTATGGCCTCTATATAAAGGATGGCACCCTGTGTAATCAAAATGGCGGCTGTAGGGTGGACCCTGTACCTTGTATGGCCTCTATATAAAGGATGGCACCCTGTGTAATCAAAATGGAGGCTGTAGGGTGGACCCTGTACCTTGTATGGCCTCTATATAAAGGATGGCACCCTGTGTAATCAAAATGGCGGCTGTAGGGTGGACCCTGTACCTTGTATGGCTTCTCTATATAAAGGATGGCACCCTGTGTAATCAAAATGGAGGCTGTAGGGTGGACCCTGTACCTTGTATGGCCTCTATATAAAGGATGGCACCCTGTGTAATCAAAATGGCGGCTGTAGGGTGGACCCTGTACCTTGTATGGCCTCTATATAAAGGATGGCACCCTGTGTAATCAAAATGGAGGCTGTAGGGTGGACCCTGTACCTTGTATGGCCTCTATATAAAGGATGGCACCCTGTGTAATCAAAATGGCGGCTGTAGGGTGGACCCTGTACCTTGTATGGCCTCTATATAAAGGATGGCACCCTGTGTAATCAAAATGGAGGCTGTAGGGTGGACCCTGTACCTTGTATGGCCTCTATATAAATGATGGCACCCTGTGTAATCAAAATGGCGGCTGTAGGGTGGACCCTGTACCTTGTATGGCCTCTATATAAAGGATGGCACCCTGTGTAATCAAAATGGAGGCTGTAGGGTGGACCCTGTACCTTGTATAGCCTCTATATAAAGGATGGCACCCTGTGTAATCAAAATGGCGGCTGTAGGGTGGACCCTGTACCTTGTATGGCCTCTATATAAAGGATGGCACCCTGTGTAATCAAAATGGAGGCTGTAGGGTGGACCCTGTACCTTGTATGGCCTCTATATAAAGGATGGCACCCTGTGTAATCAAAATGGAGGCTGTAGGGTGGACCCTGCACCTTGTATGGCCTCTATATAAAGGATGGCACCCTGTGTAATCAAAATGGAGGCTGTAGGGTGGACCCTGCACATTGTATGGCGTCTATATAAAGGATGGCACCCTGTGTAATCAAAATGGAGGCTGTAGGGTGGACCCTGCACCTTGTATGGCGTCTATATAAAGGATGGCACCCTGTGTAATCAAAATGGCGGCTGTAGGGTGGACCCTGTACCTTGTATGGCCTCTATATAAAGGATGGCACCCTGTGTAATCAAAATGGAGGCTGTAGGGTGGACCCTGTACCTTGTATGGCCTCTATATAAAGGATGGCACCCTGTGTAATCAAAATGGAGGCTGTAGGGTGGACCCTGTACCTTGTATGGCCTCTATATAAAGGATGGCACCCTGTGTAATCAAAATGGAGGCTGTAGGGTGGACCCTGTACCTTGTATGGCCTCTATATAAAGGATGGCACCCTGTGTAATCAAAATGGCGGCTGTAGGGTGGACCCTGTACCTTGTATGGCCTCTATATAAATAATGGCACCCTGTGTAATCAAAATGGCGGCTGTAGGGTGGACCCTGTACCTTGTATGGCCTCTATATAAAGGATGGCACCCTGTGTAATCAAAATGGCGGCTGTAGGGTGGACCCTGTACCTTGTATGGCCTCTATATAAAGAATGGCACCCTGTGTAATCAAAATGGAGGCTGTAGGGTGGACCCTGTACCTTGTATGGCCTCTATATAAAGGATGGCACCCTGTGTAATCAAAATGGCGGCTGTAGGGTGGACCCTGTACCTTGTATGGCCTCTATATAAAGAATGGCACCCTGTGTAATCAAAATGGAGGCTGTAGGGTGGACCCTGTACCTTGTATGGCCTCTATATAAAGGATGGCACCCTGTGTAATCAAAATGGAGGCTGTAGGGTGGACCCTGTACCTTGTATGGCCTCTATATAAAGGATGGCACCCTGTGTAATCAAAATGGAGGCTGTAGGGTGGACCCTGTACCTTGTATGGCCTCTATATAAAGGATGGCACCCTGTGTAATCAAAATGGAGGCTGTAGGGTGGACCCTGTACCTTGTATGGCCTCTATATAAAGGATGGCACCCTGTGTAATCAAAATGGCGGCTGTAGGGTGGACCCTGTACCTTGTATGGCCTCTATATAAAGGATGGCACCCTGTGTAATCAAAATGGAGGCTGTAGGGTGGACCCTGTACCTTGTATGGCCTCTATATAAAGGATGGCACCCTGTGTAATCAAAATGGCGGCTGTAGGGTGGACCCTGTACCTTGTATGGCCTCTATATAAAGGATGGCACCCTGTGTAATCAAAATGGCGGCTGTAGGGTGGACCCTGTACCTTGTATGGCCTCTATATAAAGGATGGCACCCTGTGTAATCAAAATGGAGGCTGTAGGGTGGACCCTGTACCTTGTATGGCCTCTATATAAAGGATGGCACCCTGTGTAATCAAAATGGCGGCTGTAGGGTGGACCCTGTACCTTGTATGGCCTCTATATAAAGGATGGCACCCTGTGTAATCAAAATGGAGGCTGTAGGGTGGACCCTGTACCTTGTATGGCCTCTATATAAAAAGATGGCACCCTGTGTAATCAAAATGGCGGCTGTAGGGTGGACCCTGTACCTTGTATGGCCTCTATATAAAGGATGGCACCCTGTGTAATCAAAATGGAGGCTGTAGGGTGGACCCTGTACCTTGTATGGCCTCTATATAAAGGATGGCACCCTGTGTAATCAAAATGGCGGCTGTAGGGTGGACCCTGTACCTTGTATGGCACCTCTATATAAAAACCTGTGTAATCAAAATGGCGGCTGTAGGGTGGACCCTGTACCTTGTATGGCCTCTATATAAAGGATGGCACCCTGTGTAATCAAAATGGCGGCTGTAGGGTGGACCCTGTACCTTGTATGGCCTCTATATAAAGGATGGCACCCTGTGTAATCAAAATGGAGGCTGTAGGGTGGACCCTGTACCTTGTATGGCCTCTATATAAAGGATGGCACCCTGTGTAATCAAAATGGCGGCTGTAGGGTGGACCCTGTACCTTGTATGGCCTCTATATAAAGGATGGCACCCTGTGTAATCAAAATGGAGGCTGTAGGGTGGACCCTGTACCTTGTATGGCCTCTATATAAAGGATGGCACCCTGTGTAATCAAAATGGAGGCTGTAGGGTGGACCCTGTACCTTGTATGGATTC
>NW_027173087.1:0-1814 GCF_018151085.1 Drosophila tropicalis | reverse complement strand
TTACAAAACAGGTTCCTCTGGAGAGATTAAAATACCGCCAAATTTTTTAAGTTTCAAGAACATAACTACTACTACTTTAATAATTTTTTTTACATTTTAAATAATAGGGTATCTAATCCTAGTTTTTAATTAAAATTTTTTAGTTTCAATTTATTTACAAATAAATAATTTAAATTTAAAATTTCACCTAATAAATTTAATTTTATTTAATTTTATAATCATTTAACTTTTACTAAAAAAATTTATTTGTATTATTGGTGTAACCGCGACTGCTGGCACCAATTTTGCCAATACTTTTTAATATTGCTATTTCTAAATTTCTTTAATTAATAATATTAATTACTGCGAATAAATATAATATATTTATTTTTAAAATAAATACAAATTCATACAAAAATTTACATATAAATCAAATTAATAACAAATTTTCAAGCCAAAATAAAACTTTAATGTTAAAATATAATTTATAAACAAAATTATTTTATTTATATATTTTATATTAAATAAAAATAAATTGTATTATAAAAAATTAAATGTATTAAAATATTTAACAATTTTATAAAATTAAATTAATAAATTAAATTTTAATAAAATTAATTATTATTATTTAATTAAAATAAAAATAATTATTTTTAATCACTAAATCTGATTATTATCCCCTAATAATACAAAAATCTTTATAAAATTACAATAAAAATCAAATTAAATAAAAATAATTATACTTTAATATTAAATTATTAAAAAAATACAAAATAAAAATAATTATTTTTATTTAATTAATAATAAAATTTAGCATTTTTTTTATTAAATTAAATTTTAATTATAATAACTATTTTAATACCAACCAAACTTCAAAAAAAATTATTAAAAATAATAAATTTATTATAAAAAATATATTTAAATAAATTTATTATTTTTTTTTTTTAAATTAATAAATATTTATTATAATAATAAATAATAATAATAATAATAACGTCAATAAGCATTTGAAATTATAGTTATTTTATTATTATTAAAAAATCATACTATTTTTTTTTTTTTTTTTTTAAAAAATTTTATTTTTTAAAAGAAAATTTAATAAACTTTTTTATAAAAAATTTAAAAATTTGTTTTTAAAAAAAATGATATACTTATTCTAGATTAATAGATATCTATATATATATAAATATTTAATATATTATTATATAGCTAACATTAAAGAATAAAAAATTTCGCAATCCAAAAATTCATATATATAAATAAATTAATTCTATATATAAAGATTTATCTAATATTTATTACATTTATATAAATATATAAATATTTAATAAAATATTATATATTTATATATTTATATATAGTTGTAATTTTACTTAACATATATATATATATAGAAAAAATTAATTATATAATAATATTTTTATATTAACTTTACAAAAATACTAAAATGTATTATTTATTTAAAAATAGTTAATATTTTAATTAAGTAAAATTTCAAAAAAAAAAAGTAAATACACAAAAAAAAAAAAAAAAAAAAATAAGCGTGAATCCTTTGATAATGAATTGCCTGATAAAAAGGATTACCTTGATAGGGTAAATTATGTAGTATTCTACATTCATTAGTTGATTTTATTGTTTTTTTTAAAAAGGTTTTATACCTAATAGAATTAAACTATTTCTAAAAGTTTCAAAAACTTTTGTGCATCATACACCAAAGTATAAAAAGATAAGCTAATTAAGCTACTGGGTTCATACCCCATTTATAAAGGTTATAATCCTTTTCTTTTTAATTTTTAATAATTCTTCAAAAATTTTATTTATCTCAATTATAATTA
>NW_027173086.1:0-1326 GCF_018151085.1 Drosophila tropicalis | reverse complement strand
AAAAATTAATAAATATTTATTATAATTAATAAATATATAATAATATCAATAATAATAAAATAAAACGTCAATAAGCATTTGAAATTATAGTTATTTTATTATTATTAAAAAATCATACTATTTTTTTTTTTTTTTTTATTAAAAAATTTTATTTTTTAAAAGAAAATTTAATAAACTTTTTTATAAAAAATTTAAAAATTTGTTTTTAAAAAAAATGATATACTTATTCTAGATTAATAGATATCTATATATATATAAATATTTAATATATTATTATATAGCTAACATTAAAAGAATAAAAAAATTTCGCAATCCAAAAATTCATATATATAAATAAATTAATTCTATATATAAAGATTTATCTAATATTTATTACATTTATATAAATATATAAATATTTAATAAAATATTATATATTTATATATTTATATATAGTTGTAATTTTACTTAACATATATATATATATAGAAAAAATTAATTATATAATAATATTTTTATATTAACTTTACAAAAATACTAAAATGTATTATTTATTTAAAAATAGTTAATATTTTAATTAAGTAAAATTTCAAAAAAAAAATAGTAAATACACAAAAAAAAAAAAAAAAAATAAGCGTGAATCCTTTGATAATGAATTGCCTGATAAAAAGGATTACCTTGATAGGGTAAATTATGTAGTATTCTACATTCATTAGTTGATTTTATTGTTTTTTTTTTAAAAAGGTTTTATACCTAATAGAATTAAACTATTTCTAAAAGTTTCAAAAACTTTTGTGCATCATACACCAAAGTATAAAAAGATAAGCTAATTAAGCTACTGGGTTCATACCCCATTTATAAAGGTTATAATCCTTTTCTTTTTAATTTTTAATAATTCTTCAAAAATTTTATTTATCTCAATTATAATTATTGGAACATTAATCACAGTAACTTCTAACTCTTGGTTAGGAGCTTGAATAGGTTTAGAAATTAATTTGTTATCTTTTATCCCCCTAATAAGAGATAATAATAATTTAGTATCTACTGAAGCTTCTTTAAAATATTTTTTAACCCAAGCGTTGGCGTCAACAGTTTTATTATTTTCTATTATTTTATTAATATTAAAAAATAATGTAAACAGTGAAATTAATGAATCTTTTACATCTATAATTATAATATCAGCCTTATTAATAAAAAAGAGGGGCCGCTCCTTTTCATTTTTGATTCCCTAATATAATAGACGGATTAACATGAATAAATGCCTTATTACTAATAACTTGACAAAAAATTGCACCCTTAATATTAATTTCTTATTTAAATATTAAAAATCTTTTATTAGTTAGTGTA
>NW_027173085.1:0-15405 GCF_018151085.1 Drosophila tropicalis | reverse complement strand
CTAGACCCGCAATCTTGGGTCCAGTGTTAAAAAACTTACCAGTTTCAGCCATTAAATCTGAGTTATGCATCCTAGACCCGCTATCATGAGTCCTGTTTCCGATAACTGAACAGTTTTAGCCATTAAAGCTGAGTTATGCGTCCTAGACCCGCAATCTTGGGTCCACTGTCAAAAAACTTAACAGTTTTAGCCACTTAATCTGAATTTTGCGTCCTAGACCCGCTTTCATGAGTCCTGTGTCTAATAACTTAACAGTTTTATCCATTAAAGCTGAGTTATGCATCCAAGACCCGCTATCTTGAGTCCTGTGTCCAATAACTTAACAATGTTGGCCATTAAAGCTGAGTTATGCGACCTAGACCCGCAATCTTGGGTCCAGTGTCAAAAAACTTAACAGTTTTAGCCACTAAATCTCAGTTTTGCGTCCTAGACCCGCTTTTATGAGTCCTGTGTCTAATAACTTAACAGTTTTCACCATCAAAGCTGAGTTATGCATCCTAGACCCGTTATCATGAGTCCTGTGTTCAATAACGTAACAGTTTTAGCCTTTAAATCTTAGTTATGCATTCTAGATCCGCCATCTGGGGTCCGGTGTGCAATAACTTAACAGTTTTAGCCATTAAAGCTGAGTTATGCATCCTAGACCCGCTATCTTGAGTCCTGTGTCCAATAACTTAACAATGTTGGCCATAAGAGCTGTGTTATGCGTCCTAGACCCGCAATCTTGGGTCCAGTGTCAAAAAACTTAACAGTTTCAGCCATTAAATCTGAGTTATGCATCCTAGACCCGCTATCATGAGTCCTGATTCCGATAACTGAACAGTTTTAGCCATTAAAGCTGAGTGATGCATCCTAGACCCGCTCTCTTGGGTCCTGTGTCCAATAACTTAACAATGTTGGCCATTAAAGCTGTGTTATGCGTCCTAGACCCGCAATCTTGGGTCCAGTGTCAAAAAAACTTAACAGTTTCAGCCATTAAATCTGAGTTATGCATCCTAGACCCGCTATCATGAGTCCTGATTCCGATAACTGAACAGTTTTAGCCATTAAAGCTGAGTGATGCATCCTAGACCCGCTCTCTTGGGTCCTGTGTCCAATAACTTAACATTTTAAGCCATTATATCTTATTTATGCATCCTATACCTAGACTAACTTGGGTCCGGTGTCCAATAACTTAACAATGTTGGCCATTAAAGCTGAGTGATGCATCCTAGACCCGCTATCTTGGGACCTGTAACCAATAACTTAACATTTTAAGCCATTATATCTTATTTATGCATCCTATAATTAAACTATCATGAGTCCTGTGTCCAATAACCTAATTATGTTGGCCATTAACGCTGAGTTATGCGTACTAGACCCGCAATCTTGGGTCCAGTTTTAAAAAACTTAACAGTTTCAGCCATTAAATCTGAGTTATGCATCCTAGACCCGCTATCATGGGTCCTGTTTCCGATAACTGAACAGTTTTAGCCATTAAAGCTGAGTTATGCGTCCTAGACCCGCAATCTTGGGTCCACTGTCAAAAAACCTAACAGTTTTAGCCACTAAATCTGCATTTTGCGTCCTAGACCCGCTTTCATGAGTCCTGTGTCTAATAACTTAACAGTTTTATCCATTAAAGCTGAGTTATGCATCCAAGACCCGCTATCTTGAGTCCTGTGTCCAATAACTTAACAATGTTGGCCATTAAAGCTGAGTTATGCGTACTAGACCCGCAATCTTGGGTCCAGTTTTAAAAAAAACTTAACAGTTTCAGCCATTAAATCTGTGTTATGCATCCTAGACCCGCTATCATGGGTCCTGTTTCCGATAACTGAACAGTTTTAGCCATTAAAGCTGAGTTATGCGACCTAGACCCGCAATCTTGGGTCCAGTGTCAAAAAACTTAACAGTTTTAGCCACTAAATCTGAGTTTTGCGTCCTAGACCCGCTTTTATGAGTCCTGTGTCTAATAACTTAACAGTTTTCGCCATCAAAGCTGAGTTATGCATCCTAGACCCGTTATCATGAGTCCTGTGTTCAATAACGTAACAGTTTTAGCCTTTAAATCTTAGTTATGCATTCTAGATCCGCCATCTGGGGTCCGGTGTGCAATAACTTAACAGTTTTAGCCATTAAATCTGAGTTATGCATCCTAGACCCGCTATCATGAGTCCTGATTCCGATAACTGAACAGTTTTAGCCATTAAAGCTGAGTGATGCATCCTAGACCCGCTCTCTTGGGTCCTGTGTCCAATAACTTAACAATGTTGGCCATTAAAGCTGTGTTATGCGTCCTAGACCCGCAATCTTGGGTCCAGTGTCAAAAAAGTTAACAGTTTCAGCCATTAAATCTGAGTTATGCATCCTAGACCCGCTATCATGAGTCCTGATTCCGATAACTGAACAGTTTTAGCCATTAAAGCTGAGTGATGCATCCTAGACCCGCTCTCTTGGGTCCTGTGTCCAATAACTTAATATTTTAAGCCATTATATCTTATTTATGCATCCTATACCTAGACTATCTTGGGTCCGGTGTCCAATAACTTAACAATGTTGGCCATTAAAGCTGAGTGATGCATCCTAGACCCGCTATCTTGGGACCTGTAACCAATAACTTAACATTTTAAGCCATTATATCTTATTTATGCATCCTATACTTAGACCATCATGAGTCCTGTGTCCAATAACCTAATTATGTTGGCCATGAACGCTGAGTTATGCGTACTAGACCCGCAATCTTGGGTCCAGTTTCAAAAAACTTAACAGTTTCAGCCATTAAATCTGAGTTATGCATCCAAGACCCGCTATCTTGAGTCCTGTGTCCAATAACTTAACAATGTTGGCCATTAAAGCTGAGTTATGCGACCTAGACCCGCAATCTTGGGTCCACTGTCAAAAAACCTAACAGTTATAGCCACTAAATCTGAATTTTGCGTCCTAGACCCGCTTTCATGAGTCCTGTGTCTAATAACTTAACAGTTTTATCCATTAAAGCTGAGTTATGCATCCAAGACCCGCTATCTTGAGTCCTGTGTCCAATAACTTAACAATGTTGGTCATTAAAGCTGAGTTATGCGACCTAGACCCGCAATCTTGGGTCCAGTGTCAAAAAACTTAACAGTTTTAGCCACTAAATCTGAGTTTTGCGTCCTAGACCCGCTTTTATGAGTCCTGTGTCTAATAACTTAACAGTTTTATCCATTAAAGCTGAGTTATGCATCCAAGACCCGCTATCTTGAGTCCTGTGTCCAATAACTTAACAATGTTGGCCATTAAAGCTGAGTTATGCGACCTAGACCCGCAATCTTGGGTCCAGTGTCAAAAAACTTAACAGTTTTAGCCACTAAATCTGAGTTTTGCGTCCTAGACCCGCTTTTATGAGTCCTGTGTCTAATAACTTAACAGTTTTCGCCATCAAAGCTGAGTTATGCATACTAGACCCGTTATCATGAGTCCTGTGTTCAATAACGTAACAGTTTTAGCCTTTAAATCTTAGTTATGCATTCTAGATCCGCCATCTGGGGTCCGGTGTGCAATAACTTAACAGTTTTAGCCATTAAAGCTGAGTGATGCATCCTAGACCCGCTATCTTGGGTCCTGTGTCCAATAAAACTTAACATTTTAAGCCATTATATCTTATTTATGCATCCTATACCTAGACTATCTTGGGTCCGGTGTCCAATAACTTAACAGTTTTAGCCATTAAAGCTGAGTTATGCATCCTAGACCCGCTATCATGAGTCCTGATTCCGATAACTGAACAGTTTTAGCCATTAAAGCTGAGTGATGCATCCTAGACCCGCTCTCTTGGGTCCTGTGTCCAATAACTTAACAATGTTGGCCATTAAAGCTGTGTTATGCGTCCTAGACCCGCAATCTTGGGTCCAGTGTCAAAAAACTTAACAGTTTCAGCCATTAAATCTGAGTTATGCATCCTAGACCCGCTATCATGAGTCCTGATTCCGATAACTGAACAGTTTTAGCCATTAAAGCTGAGTGATGCATCCTAGACCCGCTCTCTTGGGTCCTGTGTCCAATAACTTAACAATGTTGGCCATTAAAGCTGTGTTATGCGTCCTAGACCCGCAATCTTGGGTCCAGTGTCAAAAAAAGTTAACAGTTTCAGCCATTAAATCTGAGTTATGCATCCTAGACCCGCTATCATGAGTCCTGATTCCGATAACTGAACAGTTTTAGCCATTAAAGCTGAGTGATGCATCCTAGACCCGCTCTCTTGGGTCCTGTGTCCAATAACTTAATATTTTAAGCCATTATATCTTATTTATGCATCCTATACCTAGACTATCTTGGGTCCGGTGTCCAATAACTTAACAATGTTGGCCATTAAAGCTGAGTGATGCATCCTAGACCCGCTATCTTGGGACCTGTAACCAATAACTTAACATTTTAAGCCATTATATCTTATTTATGCATCCTATACTTAGACTATCATGAGTCCTGTGTCCAATAACCTAATTATGTTGGCCATTAACGCTGAGTTATGCGTACTAGACCCGCAATCTTGGGTCCAGTTTCAAAAAAACTTAACAGTTTCAGCCATTAAATCTGAGTTATGCATCCAAGACCCGCTATCTTGAGTCCTGTGTCCAATAACTTAACAATGTTGGCCATTAAAGCTGAGTTATGCGACCTAGACCCGCAATCTTGGGTCCACTGTCAAAAAACCTAACAGTTATAGCCACTAAATCTGAATTTTGCGTCCTAGACCCGCTTTCATGAGTCCTGTGTCTAATAACTTAACAGTTTTATCCATTAAAGCTGAGTTATGCATCCAAGACCCGCTATCTTGAGTCCTGTGTCCAATAACTTAACAATGTTGGTCATTAAAGCTGAGTTATGCGACCTAGACCCGCAATCTTGGGTCCAGTGTCAAAAAACTTAACAGTTTTAGCCACTAAATCTGAGTTTTGCGTCCTAGACCCGCTTTTATGAGTCCTGTGTCTAATAACTTAACAGTTTTATCCATTAAAGCTGAGTTATGCATCCAAGACCCGCTATCTTGAGTCCTGTGTCCAATAACTTAACAATGTTGGCCATTAAAGCTGAGTTATGCGACCTAGACCCGCAATCTTGGGTCCAGTGTCAAAAAACTTAACAGTTTTAGCCACTAAATCTGAGTTTTGCGTCCTAGACCCGCTTTTATGAGTCCTGTGTCTAATAACTTAACAGTTTTATCCATTAAAGCTGAGTTATGCATCCAAGACCCGCTATCTTGAGTCCTGTGTCCAATAACTTAACAATGTTGGTCATTAAAGCTGAGTTATGCGACCTAGACCCGCAATCTTGGGTCCAGTGTCAAAAAAACTTAACAGTTTTAGCCACTAAATCTCAGTTTTGCGTCCTAGACCCGCTTTTATGAGTCCTGTGTCTAATAACTTAACAGTTTTCACCATCAAAGCTGAGTTATGCATCCTAGACCCGTTATCATGAGTCCTGTGTTCAATAACGTAACAGTTTTAGCCTTTAAATCTTAGTTATGCATTCTAGATCCGCCATCTGGGGTCCGGTGTGCAATAACTTAACAGTTTTAGCCATTAAAGCTGAGTTATGCATCCTAGACCCGCTATCTTGAGTCCTGTGTCCAATAACTTAACAATGTTGGCCATAAGAGCTGTGTTATGCGTCCTAGACCCGCAATCTTGGGTCCAGTGTCAAAAAACTTAACAGTTTCAGCCATTAAATCTGAGTTATGCATCCTAGACCCGCTATCATGAGTCCTGATTCCGATAACTGAACAGTTTTAGCCATTAAAGCTGAGTGATGCATCCTAGACCCGCTCTCTTGGGTCCTGTGTCCAATAACTTAACAATGTTGGCCATTAAAGCTGTGTTATGCGTCCTAGACCCGCAATCTTGGGTCCAGTGTCAAAAAACTTAACAGTTTCAGCCATTAAATCTGAGTTATGCATCCTAGACCCGCTATCATGAGTCCTGATTCCGATAACTGAACAGTTTTAGCCATTAAAGCTGAGTGATGCATCCTAGACCCGCTCTCTTGGGTCCTGTGTCCAATAACTTAACATTTTAAGCCATTATATCTTATTTATGCATCCTATACCTAGACTAACTTGGGTCCGGTGTCCAATAACTTAACAATGTTGGCCATTAAAGCTGAGTGATGCATCCTAGACCCGCTATCTTGGGACCTGTAACCAATAACTTAACATTTTAAGCCATTATATCTTATTTATGCATCCTATAATTAAACTATCATGAGTCCTGTGTCCAATAACCTAATTATGTTGGCCATTAACGCTGAGTTATGCGTACTAGACCCGCAATCTTGGGTCCAGTTTTAAAAAACTTAACAGTTTCAGCCATTAAATCTGAGTTATGCATCCTAGACCCGCTATCATGGGTCCTGTTTCCGATAACTGAACAGTTTTAGCCATTAAAGCTGAGTTATGCGTCCTAGACCCGCAATCTTGGGTCCACTGTCAAAAAACCTAACAGTTTTAGCCACTAAATCTGCATTTTGCGTCCTAGACCCGCTTTCATGAGTCCTGTGTCTAATAACTTAACAGTTTTATCCATTAAAGCTGAGTTATGCATCCAAGACCCGCTATCTTGAGTCCTGTGTCCAATAACTTAACAATGTTGGCCATTAAAGCTGAGTTATGCGACCTAGACCCGCAATCTTGGGTCCAGTGTCAAAAAACTTAACAGTTTTAGCCACTAAATCTGAGTTTTGCGTCCTAGACCCGCTTTTATGAGTCCTGTGTCTAATAACTTAACAGTTTTCGCCATCAAAGCTGAGTTATGCATCCTAGACCCGTTATCATGAGTCCTGTGTTCAATAACGTAACAGTTTTAGCCTTTAAATCTTAGTTATGCATTCTAGATCCGCCATCTGGGGTCCGGTGTGCAATAACTTAACAGTTTTAGCCATTAAATGAGTTATGCATCCTAGACCCGCTATCATGAGTCCTGATTCCGATAACTGAACAGTTTTAGCCATTAAAGCTGAGTGATGCATCCTAGACCCGCTCTCTTGTGGTCCTGTGTCCAATAACTTAACAATGTTGGCCATTAAAGCTGTGTTATGCGTCCTAGACCCGCAATCTTGGGTCCAGTGTCAAAAAAAGTTAACAGTTTCAGCCATTAAATCTGAGTTATGCATCCTAGACCCGCTATCATGAGTCCTGATTCCGATAACTGAACAGTTTTAGCCATTAAAGCTGAGTGATGCATCCTAGACCCGCTCTCTTGGGTCCTGTGTCCAATAATTTAATATTTTAAGCCATTATATCTTATTTATGCATCCTATACCTAGACTATCTTGGGTCCGGTGTCCAATAACTTAACAATGTTGGCCATTAAAGCTGAGTGATGCATCCTAGACCCGCTATCTTGGGACCTGTAACCAATAACTTAACATTTTAAGCCATTATATCTTATTTATGCATCCTATACTTAGACTATCATGAGTCCTGTGTCCAATAACCTAATTATGTTGGCCATTAACGCTGAGTTATGCGTACTAGACCCGCAATCTTGGGTCCAGTTTCAAAAAAACTTAACAGTTTCAGCCATTAAATCTGAGTTATGCATCCAAGACCCGCTATCTTGAGTCCTGTGTCCAATAACTTAACAATGTTGGCCATTAAAGCTGAGTTATGCGACCTAGACCCGCAATCTTGGGTCCACTGTCAAAAAACCTAACAGTTATAGCCACTAAATCTGAATTTTGCGTCCTAGACCCGCTTTCATGAGTCCTGTGTCTAATAACTTAACAGTTTTATCCATTAAAGCTGAGTTATGCATCCAAGACCCGCTATCTTGAGTCCTGTGTCCAATAACTTAACAATGTTGGTCATTAAAGCTGAGTTATGCGACCTAGACCCGCAATCTTGGGTCCAGTGTCAAAAAACTTAACAGTTTTAGCCACTAAATCTGAGTTTTGCGTCCTAGACCCGCTTTTATGAGTCCTGTGTCTAATAACTTAACAGTTTTATCCATTAAAGCTGAGTTATGCATCCAAGACCCGCTATCTTGAGTCCTGTGTCCAATAACTTAACAATGTTGGCCATTAAAGCTGAGTTATGCGACCTAGACCCGCAATCTTGGGTCCAGTGTCAAAAAACTTAACAGTTTTAGCCACTAAATCTGAGTTTTGCGTCCTAGACCCGCTTTTATGAGTCCTGTGTCTAATAACTTAACAGTTTTCGCCATCAAAGCTGAGTTATGCATCCTAGACCCGTTATCATGAGTCCTGTGTTCAATAACGTAACAGTTTTAGCCTTTAAATCTTAGTTATGCATTCTAGATCCGCCATCTGGGGTCCGGTGTGCAATAACTTAACAGTTTTAGCCATTAAAGCTGAGTGATGCATCCTAGACCCGCTATCTTGGGTCCTGTGTCCAATAACTTAACATTTTAAGCCATTATATCTTATTTATGCATCCTATACCTAGACTATCTTGGGTCCGGTGTCCAATAACTTAACAGTTTTAGCCATTAAAGCTGAGTTATGCATCCTAGACCCGCTATCATGAGTCCTGATTCCGATAACTGAACAGTTTTAGCCATTAAAGCTGAGTGATGCATCCTAGACCCGCTCTCTTGGGTCCTGTGTCCAATAACTTAACAATGTTGGCCATTAAAGCTGTGTTATGCGTCCTAGACCCGCAATCTTGGGTCCAGTGTCAAAAAACTTAACAGTTTCAGCCATTAAATCTGAGTTATGCATCCTAGACCCGCTATCATGAGTCCTGATTCCGATAACTGAACAGTTTTAGCCATTAAAGCTGAGTGATGCATCCTAGACCCGCTCTCTTGGGTCCTGTGTCCAATAACTTAACAATGTTGGCCATTAAAGCTGTGTTATGCGTCCTAGACCCGCAATCTTGGGTCCAGTGTCAAAAAACTTAACAGTTTCAGCCATTAAATCTGAGTTATGCATCCTAGACCCGCTATCATGAGTCCTGATTCCGATAACTGAACAGTTTTAGCCATTAAAGCTGAGTGATGCATCCTAGACCCGCTCTCTTGGGTCCTGTGTCCAATAACTTAACAATGTTGGCCATTAAAGCTGTGTTATGCGTCCTAGACCCGCAATCTTGGGTCCAGTGTCAAAAAACTTAACAGTTTCAGCCATTAAATCTGAGTTATGCATCCTAGACCCGCTATCATGAGTCCTGATTCCGATAACTGAACAGTTTTAGCCATTAAAGCTGAGTGATGCATCCTAGACCCGCTCTCTTGGGTCCTGTGTCCAATAACTTAACATTTTAAGCCATTATATCTTATTTATGCATCCTATACCTAGACTAACTTGGGTCCGGTGTCCAATAACTTAACAATGTTGGCCATTAAAGCTGAGTGATGCATCCTAGACCCGCTATCTTGGGACCTGTAACCAATAACTTAACATTTTAAGCCATTATATCTTATTTATGCATCCTATAATTAGACTATCATGAGTCCTGTGTCCAATAACCTAATTATGTTGGCCATTAACGCTGAGTTATGCGTACTAGACCCGCAATCTTGGGTCCAGTTTTAAAAAACTTAACAGTTTCAGCCATTAAATCTGAGTTATGCATCCTAGACCCGCTATCATGAGTCCTGTTTCCGATAACTGAACAGTTTTAGCCATTAAAGCTGAGTTATGCGTCCTAGACCCGCAATCTTGGGTCCACTGTCAAAAAACCTAACAGTTTTAGCCACTAAATCTGCATTTTGCGTCCTAGACCCGCTTTCATGAGTCCTGTGTCTAATAACTTAACAGTTTTATCCATTAAAGCTGAGTTATGCATCCAAGACCCGCTATCTTGAGTCCTGTGTCCAATAACTTAACAATGTTGGCCATTAAAGCTGAGTTATGCGACCTAGACCCGCAATCTTGGGTCCAGTGTCAAAAAACTTAACAGTTTTAGCCACTAAATCTGAGTTTTGCGTCCTAGACCCGCTTTTATGAGTCCTGTGTCTAATAACTTAACAGTTTTCGCCATCAAAGCTGAGTTATGCATCCTAGACCCGTTATCATGAGTCCTGTGTTCAATAACGTAACAGTTTTAGCCTTTAAGTCTTAGTTATGCATTCTAGATCCGCCATCTGGGGTCCGGTGTGCAATAACTTAACAGTTTTAGCCATTAAATCTGAGTTATGCATCCTAGACCCGCTATCATGAGTCCTGATTCCGATAACTGAACAGTTTTAGCCATTAAAGCTGAGTGATGCATCCTAGACCCGCTCTCTTGGGTCCTGTGTCCAATAACTTAACAATGTTGGCCATTAACGCTGAGTTATGCGTACTAGACCCGCAATCTTGGGTCCAGTTTTAAAAAACTTAACAGTTTCAGCCATTAAATCTGAGTTATGCATCCTAGACCCGCTATCATGAGTCCTGTTTCCGATAACTGAACAGTTTTAGCCATTAAAGCTGAGTTATGCGTCCTAGACCCGCAATCTTGGGTCCACTGTCAAAAAACCTAACAGTTTTAGCCACTAAATCTGCATTTTGCGTCCTAGACCCGCTTTCATGAGTCCTGTGTCTAATAACTTAACAATTTTATCCATTAAAGCTGAGTTATGCATCCAAGACCCGCTATCTTGAGTCCTGTGTCCAATAACTTAACAATGTTGGCCATTAAAGCTGAGTTATGCGACCTAGACCCCCAATCTTGGGTCCAGTGTCAAAAAACTTAACAGTTTCAGCCATTAAATCTGAGTTATGCATCCTAGACCCGCTATCATGAGTCCTGTTTCCGATAACTGAACAGTTTTCGCCATCAAAGCTGAGTTATGCATCCTAGACCCGTTATCATGAGTCCTGTGTTCAATAACGTAACAGTTTTAGCCTTTAAATCTTAGTTATGCATTCTAGATCCGCCATCTGGGGTCCGGTGTGCAATAACTTAACAGTTTTAGCCATTAAATCTGAGTTATGCATCCTAGACCCGCTATCATGAGTCCTGATTCCGATAACTGAACAGTTTCAGCCATTAAATCTGAGTTATGCATCCTAGACCCGCTATCATGAGTCCTGATTCCGATAACTGAACAGTTTTAGCCATTAAAGCTGAGTGATGCATCCTAGACCCGCTCTCTTGGGTCCTGTGTCCAATAACTTAATATTTTAAGCCATTATATCTTATTTATGCATCCTATACCTAGACTATCTTGGGTCCGGTGTCCAATAACTTAACAATGTTGGCCATTAAAGCTGAGTGATGCATCCTAGACCCGCTATCTTGGGACCTGTAACCAATAACTTAACATTTTAAGCCATTATATCTTATTTATGCATCCTATACTTAGACTATCATGAGTCCTGTGTCCAATAACCTAATTATGTTGGCCATTAACGCTGAGTTATGCGTACTAGACCCGCAATCTTGGGTCCAGTTTCAAAAAACTTAACAGTTTCAGCCATTAAATCTGAGTTATGCATCCAAGACCCGCTATCTTGAGTCCTGTGTCCAATAACTTAACAATGTTGGCCATTAAAGCTGAGTTATGCGACCTAGACCCGCAATCTTGGGTCCACTGTCAAAAAACCTAACAGTTATAGCCACTAAATCTGAATTTTGCGTCCTAGACCCGCTTTCATGAGTCCTGTGTCTAATAACTTAACAGTTTTATCCATTAAAGCTGAGTTATGCATCCAAGACCCGCTATCTTGAGTCCTGTGTCCAATAACTTAACAATGTTGGTCATTAAAGCTGAGTTATGCGACCTAGACCCGCAATCTTGGGTCCAGTGTCAAAAAACTTAACAGTTTTAGCCACTAAATCTGAGTTTTGCGTCCTAGACCTGCTTTTATGAGTCCTGTGTCTAATAACTTAACAGTTTTCGCCATCAAAGCTGAGTTATGCATCCTAGACCCGTTATCATGAGTCCTGTGTTCAATAACGTAACAGTTTTAGCCTTTAAATCTTAGTTATGCATTCTAGATCCGCCATCTGGGGTCCGGTGTGCAATAACTTAACAGTTTTAGCCATTAAAGCTGTGTTATGCGTCCTAGACCCGCAATCTTGGGTCCAGTGTCAAAAAACTTAACAGTTTCAGCCATTAAATCTGAGTTATGCATCCTAGACCCGCTATCATGAGTCCTGTTTCCGATAACTGAACAGTTTTAGCCATTAAAGCTGAGTGATGCATCCTAGACCCGCTATCTTGGGTCCTGTGTCCAATAACTTAACATTTTAAGCCATTATATCTTATTTATGCATCCTATACCTAGACTATCTTGGGTCCGGTGTCCAATAACTTAACAGTTTTAGCCATTAAAGCTGAGTTATGCATCCTAGACCCGCTTACTTGGGTCCGGTGTCCAATAAGTTAACAGTTTTATCCATTAAAGCTGAGTTATGCATCCTAGACCCGCTATCTTGTGCCCTGTGTCCAATAACATAACAGTTTTATACATTAAAGCTGAGTTCTGCATCCAAGACCCGCTATCTTGAGTCCTGTGTCCAATAACTTAACAATGTTGGCCATTAAAGCTGAGTTATGCGTCCTAGACCCGCAATCTTGGGTCCAGTGTCAAAAAAACTTAACAGTTTCAGCCATTAAATCTGAGTTATGCATCCTAGACCCGCTATCATGAGTCCTGTTTCCGATAACTGAACAGTTTTAGCCATTAAAGCTGAGTGATGCATCCTAGACCCGCTATCTTGGGTCCTGTGTCCAATAACTTAACATTTTAAGCCATTATATCTTATTTATGCATCCTATACCTAGACTATCTTGGGTCCGGTGTCCAATAACTTAACAGTTTTAGCCATTAAAGCTGAGTTATGCATCCTAGACCCGCTTACTTGGGTCCGGTGTCCAATAAGTTAACAGTTTTATCCATTAAAGCTGAGTTATGCATCCTAGACCCGCTATCTTGTGTCCTGTGTCCAATAACATAACAGTTTTAGCCATTAAAGCTGAGTTATGCATCCTAGACCCGCTATCTTGAGTCCCGTGTCCAATAACTTAACAATTTTAGCCATTAAATCTGAGTTATGCATCCTAGACCCGCTATCATGAGTCCTGTGTCCAATAACTTAACAATGTTGGCCATTAAAGCTGAGTTATGCGTCCTAGACCCGCAATCTTGGGTCCAGTGTCAAAAAACTTAACAGTTTCAGCCATTAAATCTGAGCTTATGCATCCTAGACCCGCTATCTTGAGTCCTGTGTCCAATAACTTAACAGTTTTATCCATTAAAGCTGAGGTTATGCATCCTAAGACCCGCTATCTTGAGTCCTGTGTCCAATAACTTAACAATTTTGAGCCATTAAAGCTGAGTTATGCATCCAAGACCCGTTACTTTATTTTGCATGCTATTATGTATCCTGGGTCCGTGTCAATAAAATTAACAGTTAATTAGCCACTACCCCGAGTTTGGCTTCAACAAACGCTTTATGAGCAAGCATAGCTTAAAGTCATGAAAATTTATGCATCCTAGACCCGCTATTTGGTGATCCTGTGTCACAATTTCATAAAATGAGTTCTGTTCTCAATTTCGCCGAGTGCCTGTGTCAAATAATTTAAATAGTTTTAGCCTTTAAAGCTGAGTTATGTAGTCCTAGACCCGCATTTGGTGTCGCCATAACTCACATTAGTCAGAACAGTTTTATGGATTTCCATGAACAGTTTTAGCCATTAAATCTGAGTTATTGCCCTCCCAGACCCGTTATCATGAGTTCCTGTGTCTAATAACTTAACAGTTTTAGCCATTAAAGCTGAGTTATGCATTCCTAGACCCGCTATCATGAGTCCTGTTTCCGATAACTGAACAGTTTTAGCCATTAAAGCTGAGTTATGCATCCTAGACCCGCTATCTTGGGTCCTGTGTCCAATAACTTAACATTTTAAGCCATTATATCTTATTTATGCATCCTATACCTAGACTATCTTGGGTCCGGTGTCCAATAACTTAAAACAGTTTTAGCCATTAAAGCTGAGTTATGCATCCTAGACCCGCTTATATATAGGGTCCGGTGTCCAATAACTTAACAGTTTTAGCCATTAAAGCTGAGTTATGCATCCTAGACCCGCTATCTTGTGCCCTGTGTCCAATAACATAACAGTTTTATACATTAAAGCTGAGTTATGCATCCAAGACCCGCTATCTTGAGTCCTGTGTCCAATAACTTAACAATGTTGGCCATTAAAGCTGAGTTATGCGTCCTAGACCCGCAATCTTGGGTCCAGTGTCAAAAAACTTAACAGTTTCAGCCATTAAATCTGAGTTATGCATCCTAGACCCGCTATCATGAGTCCTGATTCCGATAACTGAACAGTTTTAGCCATTAAAGCTGAGTGATGCATCCTAGACCCGCTATCTTGGGTCCTGTGTCCAATAACTTAACATTTTAAGCCATTATATCTTATTTATGCATCCTATACCTAGACTATCTTGGGTCCGGTGTCCAATAACTTAACAATGTTGGCCATTAAAGCTGAGTGATGCATCCTAGACCCGCTATCTTGGGACCTGTAACCAATAACTTAACATTTTAAGCCATTATATCTTATTTATGCATCCTATACTTAGACTATCATGAGTCCAGTGTCCAATAACCTAATTATGTTGGCCATTAACGCTGAGTTATGCGTACTAGACCCGCAATCTTGGGTCCAGTTTCAAAAAACTTAACAGTTTCAGCCAGTCAGAGTTAATTTAACTGCCGCCGTGTACAGACGTGTTTCTTAATGCACTCCGCAAAAATTGAGTGTAAAAAAGACCGCGTTTGCAAAAATTTGTGTAGGGCTCTCAGTCGCCCCAGAGACGCCTATTTACAATCATATTGCTATTAGATTGCTAAAATAGCAATTGCTAATAGCAATAAATACTAAGTTGCAACAACAAAGTGCGTAATCTTTACAAAAGACATGTCCATCAATTCGGGCCCAAGCTCTCTCGATCCCCAACAGCAACAGCTACAAGAACTAATTCTACAACAACAACGTGAGCGTCGACTCTCGGTCCAACGCAACAACGCGTACTTTTCGGTGGTGTCGCCGACCCCACTGAATGCTAGCGTAAGCAATAACACCGAAAGTGCCAGCCACTCAGCAATCAAAAGCAACTTACCGTGGAGAGCAGTGTGCTTCTCCATCAATAACGATAACTGGGTCACCGATTGCACCGACCAGCACCGTCAGCTCGTTGACAGCAACTACTGCAGCGTCTGCCGAAGTATTGACCTGCCTCAAGCCGTCAACGACAAGTCGCCCTGAGTCAGCCACAATAGTAAACCCAACGACTTCTGTCCAAACTGGAATGGATAGATATATTAAAATAACTAAGCGGAAGCTAAGCCCGCAAAAGAAAAAAAGTGGCAACACGCCGAAAATAACCAAACCAAATGAACGAGTAGCACCCCTTAGCGGGAATCGTTTTAAAATTCTTGCCGATCAGCAAGATGATCAAGCCGGCGCTGTAGATAAAAGTTAAATC
>NW_027173084.1:0-3323 GCF_018151085.1 Drosophila tropicalis | reverse complement strand
AATAAATTTAATCCATTTAATCCTCAAGTTAGGTCAGCGTAAGCTTTTTAATTCTGCAAGTAATTTCAGGTTATTTTACAAATTTCTTATAACTAATAATTATACAATCTCATTCCACTTACTCTAGTCTTGGCCTCTTGGCTACGAAAAACAACTGAACACGCGGTTCTTATGTATGTACTTAGATCAATGCAGCTGCGTATTTTCGCGCTTATGTGTCTACTTATGTATAATAAAGTACCGCAAGAGTAGAATGAGAGAGAGAGAGTTTTAAAGTTTTTAAAGAGCGTCATTCTGTTTGTTCGGACAGAGTTCCGTTTTGTGTTACAGTGGTACGAAGTTTATTCGCAGGCCCGAATTTCGGCAACACCATCCTTTATATAGAATCCATACAGTGTACAGGGTCCACCCTACAGCCGCCATTTTGATTACACAGGGTGCCATTATTTGTATAGAGGCCATACAAGGTACAGGGTCCACCCTACAGCCTCCATTTTGATTACACAGGGTGCCATCCTTTATATAGAGGCCATACAAGGTACAGGGTCCACCCTACAGCCGCCATTTTGATTACACAGGGTGCCATCCTTTATATAGAGGCCATACAAGGTGCAGGGTCCACCCTACAGCCTCCATTTTGATTACACAGGGTGCCATCCTTTATATAGAGGCCATACAAGGTACAGGGTCCACCCTACAGCCGCCATTTTGATTACACAGGGTGCCATTATTTATATAGAGGCCATACAAGGTACAGGGTCCACCCTACAGCCTCCATTTTGATTACACAGGGTGCCATCCTTTATATAGAGGCCATACAAGGTACAGGGTCCACCCTACAGCCGCCATTTTGAATACACAGGGTGCCATCCTTTATATAGAGGCCATACAAGGTACAGGGTCCACCCTACAGCCTCCATTTTGATTACACAGGGTGCCATCCTTTATATAGAGGCCATACAAGGTACAGGGTCCACCCTACAGCCGCCATTTTGATTACACAGGGTGCCACCTTTTATATAGAATCCATACAAGGTACAGGGTCCACCCTAGAGCCGCCATTTTGATTACACAGGGTGCCATTATTTATATAGAGGCCATACAAGGTACAGGGTCCACCCTACAGCCTCCATTTTGATTACACAGGGTGCCATCCTTTATATAGAGGCCATACAAGGTACAGGGTCCACCCTACAGCCGCCATTTTGAATACACAGGGTGCCATCCTTTATATAGAGGCCATACAAGGTACAGGGTCCACCCTACAATCATACAGCCTCCATTTTGATTACACAGGGTGCCATCCTTTATATAGAGGCCATACAAGGTACAGGGTCCACCCTACAGCCGCCATTTTGATTACACAGGGTGCCATCCTTTATATAGAGGCCATACAAGGTACAGGGTCCACCCTACAGCCGCCATTTTGATTACACAGGGTGCCATCCTTTATATAGAGGCCATACAAGGTACAGGGTCCACCCTACAGCCGCCATTTTGATTACACAGGGTGCCATCCTTTTATATAGAGGCCATACAAGGTACAGGGTCCACCCTACAGCCGCCATTTTGATTACACAGGGTGCCATCCTTTATATAGAGGCCATACAAGGTACAGGGTCCACCCTACAGCCTCCATTTTGATTACACAGGGTGCCATCCTTTATATAGAATCCATACAGTGTACAGGGTCCACCCTACAGCCGCCATTTTGATTACACAGGGTGCCATCCTTTATATAGAGGCCATACAAGGTACAGGGTCCACCCTACAGCCTCCATTTTGATTACACAGGGTGCCATCCTTTATATAGAGGCCATACAAGGTACAGGGTCCACCCTACAGCCGCCATTTTGATTACACAGGGTGCCATCCTTTATATAGAGGCCATACAAGGTACAGGGTCCACCCTACAGCCTCCATTTTGATTACACAGGGTGCCATCTTTTATATAGAAGCCATACAAGGTACAGGGTCCACCCTACAGCCGCCATTTTGATTACACAGGGTGCCACCTTTTATATAGAGGCCATACAAGGTACAGGGTCCACCCTACAGCCGCCATTTTGATTACACAGGGTGCCATCCTTTATATAGAGGCCATACAAGGTACAGGGTCCACCCTACAGCCGCCATTTTGATTACACAGGGTGCCATCCTTTATATAGAGGCCATACAAGGTACAGGGTCCACCCTACAGCCGCCATTTTGATTACACAGGGTGCCATCCTTTATATAGAGGCCATACAAGGTACAGGGTCCACCCTACAGACCTCCATTTTGATTACACAGGGTGCCATCCTTTATATAGAGGCCATACAAGGTACAGGGTCCACCCTACAGCCTCCATTTTGATTACACAGGGTGCCATCCTTTATATAGAGGCCATACAAGGTACAGGGTCCACCCTACAGCCTCCATTTTGATTACACAGGGTGCCATCCTTTATATAGAGGCCATACAAGGTACAGGGTCCACCCTACAGCCGCCATTTTGATTACACAGGGTGCCATCATTTATATAGAGGCCATACAAGGTACAGGGTCCACCCTACAGCCGCCATTTTGATTACACAGGGTGCCATCCTTTATATAGAGGCCATACAAGGTGCAGGGTCCACCCTACAGCCGCCATTTTGATTACACAGGGTGCCATCCTTTATATAGAGGCCATACAAGGTACAGGGTCCACCCTACAGCCTCCATTTTGATTACACAGGGTGCCATCCTTTATATAGAGGCCATACAAGGTACAGGGTCCACCCTACAGCCTCCATTTTGATTACACAGGGTGCCATCCTTTATATAGAGGCCATACAAGGTGCAGGGTCCACCCTACAGCCGCCATTTTGATTACACAGGGTGCCATCCTTTATATAGAGGCCATACAAGGTACAGGGTCCACCCTACAGCCTCCATTTTGATTACACAGGGTGCCATCCTTTATATAGAGGCCATACAAGGTGCAGGGTCCACCCTACAGCCTCCATTTTGATTACACAGGGTGCCATCCTTTATATAGAGGCCATACAAGGTGCAGGGTCCACCCTACAGCCTCCATTTTGATTACACAGGGTGCCATCCTTTATATAGAGGCCATACAAGGTACAGGGTCCACCCTACAGCCTCCATTTTGATTACACAGGGTGCCATCCTTTATATAGAGGCCATACAAGGTGCAGGGTCCACCCTACAGCCTCCATTTTGATTACACAGGGTGCCATCCTTTATATAGAGGCCATACAAGGTACAGGGTCCACCCTACAGCCGCCATTTTGATTACACAGGGTGCCATCCTTTATATAGAGGCCATACAAGGTACAG
>NW_027173083.1:0-3072 GCF_018151085.1 Drosophila tropicalis | reverse complement strand
TTAATCACCAAAATTTAAATGCACATTTGTTTATTGAACATTTGTGTATTGTTTACCATAATTTGGAAAAGAAAAATTATTTTATTCAAAAGTTACAACAAAAAAATATGAAATTTCACAATTTCGTGCTTGATGAAAATAATAGGTACACTTTAATTGACTAAGTTTTATTTTTTTTTTTTTTGGTTTTGAAATCACTGAAAATCTATTTTTGTTTCATTATCTGATTAATATGGAATGTATCCACCTTAATTTTACCGTTACTTTTCTCATCCGACTGGGAATACTCTTAATCAAAGCTTGGCAGGACTCTATCGAAGTCTTCTTCGACGCACTCCCACAATTGTCGGTTGTTGCCACTTTTTTTCTGTTCGAGACTGATCCTATAGCTCACCCCACAAGTTATCGATGAGATTCAGATCCGGAGACTAAGTGGGCTAGGTAAGAGCGACCACTATATTGACCTCTAACCAAGTTTTTAAAATTTTGGAGGTGTGTTTTACGTCGTTATCCTGTTGATAAACCCACCACAGGGACTTTTTTTCCTCTAAATATGCTACCATAATATTTTCCCAGGACATCCCTATAGTCAGCTGCTCCCATCATGTCAGATATTAGGAATATTGGATAGTGTTCTGACCAAGACAAACAACCCCACACTATAATATTTTTTAACACCATGCACCACTGTAGCGGTGATCAAAGTTTTTGGTTATAGGGCGCCTTAAATGTTAGGAACAGTCATTTCCGAAAAGATAAATTTTAGTTTCGTTGCTAAGAAGGATATTAGGCCGGTTTTTTTGAACTTCAGATGCTGCCCATGTGAAGTAGTCGTTAAGAAATCTTTGCTACATGATCAAATCTTTGGTTCGCATCAAAGGAACCCTTCTTGCGATACGAACTGATAGATTAGCCATTTGTAGTCAAATCCTAATTGGAAAACATTAATATCATTGTCCATTTTGGATCCAATGGCTCTCAAGGACTCGAAAGTGTCCGAATTTCCCTAGGTTAGAGTGGTTTTCTCTTGACCCAGTTAGTCTCGTGATCTGAATCTCATCGATAACTTGTGGGGTGAGCTATAGGATCAGTCTCGAACAGAAAAAGTGGCAACAAACCGACAATTGTGGGAGTGCGTCGAAGAAGATTTCGATAGAGTCCTGCCAAGCTTTGATTAAGAGTATCCGCAATCGGATGGGAAAAAGTAACGGTAATATTAAGGTGGATACATTCCATATTAATCAGATAATGAAACAAAAATAGATTTTCAGTGATTTGAAAACAAAAAAATTAAATATGACTTAGTGAATTAAAGTGTACCTATTATTTTCATCAAGCACGAAATTCTGAAATTTCATATTTTTGTTGTAACTTTTGAATAAAATAACTTTTCATTTCCAAATTAAGGTAAAGAATACACAAATGTTCAATAAACAAATGTGCATTTAAATTTTGGTGATTAAGGTAAAAGAAAAAAAGTTGTGCTAATTTAAATTAAATTTTAAAGGGTGTACCTATTATATTCATCATGAGTGTATGTAACAGGCAGAAGGAAGCTTTCCCGATCCCATAAAGTATATATATTCTTGATCAGTATCGACAGCCGTGTCGATCTAGCCATGTCCGTCTGTATGAACGCGTAGATCTCGGACACTATAAGATATAGAACTATCAAATTTAGTATGTAGGTTCGTGTAGTATGTAAAGTGAACGAGTTTATTTCAAATTTTTGCCACGCCGAATTCCGCCCCGCGAATCAAAAAAACTCGATTTTGTCCCGTAGTTTTCTACTTTTTGACATCAATTTATACTAAGAATGTGATTTTAAAGAATCATTCAGAACCATCAATTCAAAGTTTTTCGTTTTATTAATTACAAGAAAATTAGAAATATTTCATTGATTCATTAAACATATTTATAGACTTTTATTTCAAAAATGATTATAGAAGCTTACGTTGCCAAAATAAGACAAATTTTGGGATAAAATGAAAACTAAAACACAAACTAACTAATAGATATTAACCATAATAACAAAGTTATTAAACATAACTTATTTTTTTGGCTTTCTACTTATAAAGTTGACGTCAACCTTTTAAATGCATTTGTTGTTAATTTGGATATTTGTATAACATTCCGAAAATGTCAGCGAGCTTAAAGCGAGGACACGCGCATTCCACCAGATCGGTCAACCAACTTCCCTCCCCGCCACAGTTGTTATTTATTTTGTTAAAGCATAAATTATTTTAATATAAAAAACAAAAACAAAAAAAGCTAATAATGGTAATGGTGATGACATAAATAATAATTATTTGTTGCTAATAATCACAGACAAAGGAGTAGCCGTTTATAAGATACCCTACACCTACATAGAGCTTGTATTTAACTTTTCTTCAATGATGTACCCCAAAAGATCCATGTCCATTAGTTATTAATCATATGAACACTATTTATCTGGAAGTTCATGTATTATTAACTATAATCTTGAATAATGAATAATAATGATTTTAGATCTAAAAGGGATATCCAAATGACAGGTCCAAGATGACCAAGATGATGTTTTATGATACAAAATCCGTTTCAATTATACAACTTTTTTAGAAAAATAAAACGATCGAGGACATGTCGCCTGTTATAAGTTAAAAAACATTGGAAACAAGGATACTAAATACAGAAAACGGGGAGCATAGCGCAAGTAATTAGTTATTGTTATTATAAGTATAGGATATATGTACATAGTTGTAAACTATCAACATAACCATATTTTACAAGCACTGTCAACTAAGGTCTTCGGCTTAGACAAAAACTACATCCATACACTAGCCTGGAATTCGAACCCGGATTTTCGTTGTTCAAAGTAAATAGTATTGAAGTAATTGTGAAGTAATTAAATTTTGTATAAATAAATAAATTTGAATATTATTTCCTTGGAATCTTTTCAATAAACAATCTTAGAATTTCCAAATAGTTCTAGGGTTTCCAAAGGTCAAGTTCTTTATGATCATTGGCAAAGCTTAAATTTTTTTGTATTTAATATTCCCGTTCTTATCCAAAATATTAAGAAATGTGTGTATG
>NW_027173082.1:0-62434 GCF_018151085.1 Drosophila tropicalis | reverse complement strand
GAATCATCTATGGACAACTGTTGTGGCTTTAATATTATCAATAGTTGACAAATTTCCTGTCCACTGTGTGTATTGAAGCTTTGAAAACTTTTGTTTTGATCGGTTGATAAACCTAATCACATTGAGAATTCCCAGGATTAAAAGATGAAACTGCATAAGTATACATAAATAACATTTTTGGCATTTAAATTTTGAGTTTGCTACAATTTTAGCAATATTTGTGTCGTTCTTTATTTAGACCCTCCCTTTTTTTTATTCTCCTTCTCGATTTTGGTTTGTCCTGTTTTTTGCCCCAGCGCTTTATTGTCTGGTTGATAATAACTGCTTTTCATATTCATACAAATTGAAAAATCTCGGTCAATAAGCATAATGCGTTGTCAGTCTGCCCTTTTTCCTCTCCCACCAACCATTCTCTTTTATATTCCCCCATCTCCCTTTCCATGTAGAGGACCCAAAAAAGGAATCGCTGACAAAGCGAAGCGACTGCCGTTTACAGATACGCAAAAAGAACGAACCACTGCAACCGCGATGTCGGTTGATGCCAGAGAGGTCCCAGTGTGTATGGGCCTTGGGTGTTGGTTGTTGGTTGTCGGTTTGTGTTTTGGGTGGTATTTTCGGGGACTCCAAAAACGTCACATGCATACAAAGCATAGCATAAATTCAATATATTTGTTGTGTGTGTGATTCTGAAAAGTGGCGAACGGCGCGGCGCCGCCTCCCACCACCCGACAAACAAAAAACAGCTTTTACAATTGCAATTGGCCTAAACAAAGTTTGGAAAATTTAAGTAATACTAAAATCAGTTGGTGATGGTAGAATTTTAAATTATTTGATTTCAAGTCAATCCCAAGCTGCATTATATTGAAATATTACTAAGTATCAAGGCTTGAAATAAATATTTTTCTGAACGGTAAAAGTCATTGATCATTATTATTTTATTTATGCACAAAATCAATGAACCAAATACCAAAAAAATATGTGATCTTTTGAGGAAACAATCGGCAATCGATTAGCACTGCGCGATCTTATGTCGACTACAGATATATTGTGAGAAGTTCCATCACTAACCGAGCAAAGCAAAGCCCATTGTGATGCCACCCCTTGATATTGTTGCTATTATGCTTATTGTGCCCACTTGTTTCAGCAATGTGGGAAAGTTCAGCGGCTGACCCAGTTAAGAAATGTCGTCCGCCATAAAATAAGCCTCCTACCCTCAACCCTTACTCTCGTTCGCTCTCTCTCTCCGTTCCCCCCTCCACTTATTGTACACTTGAGCCGAGAACAAAATGCTCAACATTTTCTCTGCTTATTTAGTTCATTGCGCGTTTTCAGTTCACAGAGTGGGGACCGTTCACCCTCCTCCTTCCTTTGGCTTCGCCTTCCTCTGTATTCTTTTTGCCTTGCCATCTACCTCCGAGTTGGCATTCATCCGGTTTTTGGGGGTTCCTCCACAATCTTTTCCATCTGCTCTGATGGATTTTTGCTTTATTTCTTTCGTTTTGTAGTTGACTTGCTTTGGTTTAAAGTTTCTGCTGCCACACACAAACAAACACACACACACACAAAGTTGGGTTGTGAGGCTTGTGCAAGTGAAATTACTTGTAATGCATTACATGTAAAACTTTTCGTGTTCTTGTTGCATGCTTTAAGGCGCTTTTTCTCTCAGTGTCTGTCGTGGCCGCCTCACTGTCTGTCCGTCGCTGTCGCCTTAGTTTTGCTTACTTTGAACTCGCCGCCCGACATTGATGTCGTTGCCAAGCAAAGTTTTCTAGCTGCCATCCACCAACGCCTGCAGTTGTTGTCCTTCATGACTTGACCCAATTGGTTTTTGGCCGTATGGGTTTTTCTCACTTTGTGTGTGCCCGCCGGATTATTGGCTAGTTTATGCAAGGGCCATGGCCCAAGCGAACTGGCTTTTGCCGCTATCGTACGAAATGCACTGCAGCTACAGCTCGAGCTCCAGTTGCTTCTGCATCTGCTGCCCAGACAGGCCATTCTGGTCAAGTTTATCTTTTGATTATTTTGCAGACATCGGCTTAAGTGTATGGACAAAGTTTCCAGCAAAGCTGCTGGAATTTAATATGGTAATTATTTTGCGGACTAAGTGGATAGTAGGTTTCCAAACTAGGGACCAGACATATTGCGCATTCTTAGACTCAGCAACAAATTGATGGCTTGAAGCCAATTGAGGGAAATTGATTGAACAAGTTTTTTTTAACTACCAATCGACTGCAATTAATAATAGAATTGCAGTTACCATTACCTCAAGTTAACAAAGTGTTTATGCCCAGTTTTTGTGGACCTCTAAAGTTACTTTTTCTGGGTAATTAAAATCCTTAAGTAAATTTGAATATCCATATATGAGACATTTAAACAAAATCAAAAGTCTTTGGACAAATGCAGTTAAAATTGCTTAGAAGTCATTTTATATCTTATGCACATTGCTATACCTATGTACATAAATGTAAAAACATACATACATGTATGTTATGAAAAACCACAAAAAAAAAAAAAACAAAAATCGTTATCATTGTAAATATTTTCCAAAAATATTTCACATCGGACAACATTGGAGTGCTCATTGTTTACTAATCCCCTTTAATAGGTTTAACAATAAACAAGAGAAATAAAAATTAAAGCAAGCTTAGACGCAGTAGAAAAAATTAAAGCCAACCTTGTAGATATATGTACATATTTCTGTATTTATCGGGTTAAACAAACATATTCAAACGTCATTCGGTATTTAAATTGTATTTATGAGCTCAAAAGGTTAAGGTCGTCCGCTTCGTTTGACTCCCTCGACCCTAATTCTCTTCTAGCCACAAAAACTCATTTGGTTAATGGGTTCTGGTCTATGCTAAACTTTAACTTGAACAATTTATGCAACAAAATGTTTTGTGATAAGAAAAAAATAAACAACTTCTTCATTCAAAAGTTGGATGAAAAAAAAGAGGAAAAAAATAAAAAGCAAACAGCCGGCAGACGTAGCGCATAAGTAATAAGACTGCCACGCGGCGTATACGCAATATATTTTTTCTTTTTAACAATCCACAAAATGTAGGTTAATAATCAACGAAAGGAAATTGAAAAATTTTGTTAAGTGGCAAATTGAGAGGGACAAGCAATTGGAATTAGGTGTCTGTGTCTGCCTTTACTGTGCACTAGACTGTAGGCAATTGAAAAGACTCTTTCTACCCTGTAAGTACAGAGTGAAAAAGGAAGGCCACATGACGGCACCTTTTTGATTTCAGAATGAGATAGAATTCAGTGAAGGGTACTGCCAGGTCGCTACTTTAGCTGGGCCAACGAAATTTTCCCTTCTGATGATTAGGATAAGTACTTTTCATATATTTTTAGATGCTTGCCAATTTGCATGAACCATGAATACTTCAATAAAATTGACGGCTTAAATTCGTGAACATTTATTAGAATTGCGTGCAAATAAAATGAGAAAGATTATATACAAAGTGGAATTACTAAAAAAGGGAGAAACATTTAACTTTGATCACATCTCCTCTATAGTGGCGAAGAAAAAAGAGTATTTGTCTACAGTGCACTGAAATTAGATTATGGAAGATTTTTAAAGCCAAGCAAAGGCATTGATTAAAATCTTTAATTAAAATTTTCATGCACGCGACTTTGCCAACTACTTTACGAGCGAAAAAGAGATAGAGTGACAGAGATAGAGACAAAGAAGGTTTTCGGTCGATATCCAGACTCTAGCCAGATGCTGCTGTCACATTGTGGGCTTGAGAGTCGCTGGCTTTAGGCATTCGCCCTGCCATGGTAAGGGTTTTATGTCTAAGCTGTGTACAAATTGGGGAGAGATGGAAAGCTTTCCAAGCATACACACCCACACACACGCACACACACACATACTTTTACGCTATGTAAGGCTATTTGTTGATGCATTAGTAGACGGGGATCGGCGAAGGGAGTCAAAGGAGGGTAATCTTTGGGGCTTGTCTCTCCATTTAACTTTAAGCATGAGCAGAAGAGGGCAACAGATGCTAATGTGCCTTTGTCTTTGCTTTTGTTCTCTCTCCGTGCCTGCTGCATATTGTGAATACATAAGTCCTTGCTGCAACATATGTATACGGTCATTTGTGTGTGTGTAGGCTCGTATATGCTGTTGTAATTGTTGTTATTACAGCTGCCAGGTTGTTTGTTTGTTGCCTTTAAGCTAAAGACTTAATGCGCTTTGCTCGACCAACAGAACCTTGGATTTTTTTTTCGCCACCTACCTGCAAATTATGCAAAAATAAAAGTAAAAATCAGTAAAAGTAGGAAGCAACAACAGAGCACACAAAAACAAGAAGCTTTAGTCCCATTGCAATTTCGCTTTTCAATGGTTTTTTTCTCTCTTTGAAATTATGCAGCTTCACATATGTATACATATGTGTTTATAAGAGGGTCGATTCAAAAATGTACACAGCTTTGCGTTGTTGTGCTAGAAAACCCAAGATTGATGATTTTGTTAATATTTTAGGTACAACTAGTCTATCAAAATGGTAACTAAAAAGAGCTTATTAATTGTTTCAAAATGTATATCGTATATACAGATAAATTTATGATAGTTTTTAAGTCTCATTTACTATAAACAAACTCAGACCTTATTGGAGGGTTTTCTTATGAGAGTCTCTTTATTATTGTGTGGTAGATAATGCTGATTTCTGTATACTTTGAGTCTAACTGGTCTGTAAAACCAAAAGGGAGATTTCTGAATAGTGTGAATAGAAAACAGAATAAGAAAATAATTGGCATATAAGAAGAAAATGGTAAGAACCTACCTACTTGTGGATCCACCCATGCTTTGTTGTTTATATACATATTTTACCTATCTTTGAATAGGTCTTTGACTGTGTGTGTTTGTGTTTACTTCTTTTGTGACTGTGAACTTCTCTGTAGTAAACAAACAATGTCACTTTGCAATTTTGTTGCCACATTTTGCTTCTACTTAAACTCATTTTTATACATTTGAAAATGTGTATCTATAGAATTTTTCGTTCTATTCAATTTGAAAAGGTTCACCATAGCAACGACATTTTCAAAAAGTTGTTTAGCGAATGTTTTCACTTTAAATTAATTTCATACCCAGGGAAAGCATCGACACTGACTAAAAGTTTGTGAAGAATTAATTTTTGATTCAGAAAACTCTAAACACTTTGTCTGTATATTTATGCTAGCAATATTTTGCATCAATCTTAAGAAGAATGTCTACGTCAAATGTCCAGAACTTCCTTTAAACGGCCTTCTAAATGTTCGTTCCAGAACATTAGACGCTCACTTTTCTTATATTTTTTTAGCTTGGTTTTTTTTCTTAGACGGGAAGCCAATGCAAACTTCTTCTCAAGTTTCTACATTAGATTTCTCTTGATTTTGTTGCAATTTTCTAACCTAATGGGACGCACGTCATGGTCGTTGCTGACATCACCTTCCTCCAACACCCCCGAAAAACTTTTTTCACCATCATCTTTAGTTTTTTTCTTCTCCTTTTTTTGGTGGAAGCGTGGAAAAAACCACAACGTTGTCAGCTTTTTGGAGAAACCGCACGAAAGGTTGTCAAATAAAATCCAAGAAAAGTGCAATAAATCACGTAGCGCTGCAATCATTTTATCAGCGTCAAAGTCCTTCAAATAGCGCAAAGAGGAGTAATACTCTGGTCAAGACACATCCGAAAATGTTGCAGTAAAATCGAATAATCAACATTAATTTTAAACATACAATTTCTCTGTTTTGTTAAGGGTAGACTTTTCAAGACAAAGTTGATTCCCTTTCATTAAAATTCATTTGGCTTATTTTTACACAGTATTTCAGTATTTTCTTATTTGCCTGGACTACGTTTTCAATTTGAATTGCTGGCTTATTATTTTGTTTTTTTTTTTTTCTTCCTTTTTCGTTCGATTTCAACTTAATTTGGCATCGTTGGAGGTGCGGTTGGTATATTGGCAAAGCCATAACCCAGGCCCATACAATCACAAGAAATTCACTTCAACGCCCAATGAATGAAATGATTTTTGCGTCTCGTTTGCATACCCTTGCAAAGAGTGGGTATATTAGCTACGTGAGTTTAAGGGTTAAGTAGAGCAAGTAAAGGATCCAAGCGGTCCCTCGGGATCCTTGTTACGCACTGAAATTTGTCAATAGAATTTTTTTTAAAGCTGTAACTCTAGTTTAGATACGATCTTGTAAGAGTATTGAAGCTTCGGTGTACTTCAGTGATTGTGTTCTGTTTTATTTCACTCTGCTCTCTTCTTTGCCCTTTATTCACTCTCTTCATCTTTCTCCCACATTTCCTTTCTCAACTTGAGGCGATTTAAATGTAAATTGATGTGGCTGCTGCCAGGGACGACTTACGCACGTGCCCAATAATTGGAGTACTTTTCGAAAAAACCCACACAGTCACACAGCAAACACACACACACACACAGAGGCACACTCACGCCTATGTATGTATGTATTCACACAAAGTTTGTAAAGAGCTCAAGGAAGAGTGGCGGCAAATGGATGTGAGAATGTGATGAATTTCTAAATGAAAAATATATATAACTCTCTTTATTCCAATATTTAGGTATGTCCTTGCCATGGGAAGGTCTACCATAACACCAAAAGATATTCACACTAAAAATGAATAGAAACTAATTGTTGGGTTTTTAGTAAGTTAAACACTTTCGGATTGTAATACTTGAAAGACAATTAGAAGAAAAGTTAAACGAAAAACATTTAAAAATTGTTCCATTATTTATTGTTCTTAGGTCTATTAATAAAGTTCTTTAGGAAGAATATTTCAGTCAGAAAGACTTTTTCTTAGTCCTGACTTAAGCCAACTTTTATTGCCTAGGTAATCATCCTAAGCTGCCAAATATATGTATATCGGTTAAGGGTCAATCAATCAATTAGAAATCAATCTGGAGCAGTTTATTTTGTAATGCAGACTTAGTTCAATCACAGTCATCGATTTTCTGAATACCAAGTCAAAATTATTGGTATAGATTAGCATTAAAGAATTAGCATCTTTTTTCAAAAAAGATGTCACAAAATTGTCCAAGTTTGCAACTGTTTAAACGGTGGAAAAGATGCAGTTACCAGGCCACACACCGTGACATTCCCATCCTCATGCTGATCCTCACCCTCGTCTGCATCCATTCCAGCCTTCCCTAAACATCATCCATCAACTTCAAGCGCAAAACCGAAAAACGAATCTCAATGCAGGCGAAATGATAAAAGTGCCAAGCAAAAGGGATGCCAGGAAGGGAAAGGCAAAGGAAGCCTTATCTAAAAACGTTCTAGGGGGAGAAACTGCAACGTCAAAGAGAAATCAGCTTAACAGTACCCCCACACACACAAACACATACAACCATACACATATAGAGACTAGACGAGACACTTAAGCCTATCAATCAAAATGAGCATATAAACCCGAACCGAGACCCTGACCAGAAGCTTAAAATATTCAAGTTGAGAGCCATTTAAGCCATTTTGGCGTCCACCAACTGCAAGTAAATTGAATCATCATTGTGTGCAGAATCGAGAGGATGAATAGAGAGAGGGGGGGCAGTAGGAGATTCCAGTGAATATGACACATGCAGTTAAAAATGAATAACGGTGAGTGGGATTGGGTTCTGGACAGTTCAGCTCGGTTCGGTTCGGTTTGGTCCAGTCCATAGCTCACATTTGTCCCCATCTCCTTGCGTTGCCTTTCTCTCGCCAATGAAGCGCATTAAATACTCGTTTGTTTGATACAAACGACATGGATCGATGGGGACGAGAAAATTTGGGTTAATGGAATATAAGTGAGACAACCGAAAAAAAAGATGAAGGAAGCAATGGTATGTTTTTTTGTTTTCTTTTCACTACTCCCTCTCGTTAGTTCTATGAAACATTTTTCAATCAAGTTAGAGCAGCCGGCACTCAAAACTGTTCGACTACGACTAATTTTAACTCATTTTTTGTGTGTAGTCTATGAAGGGGCAGGCTGGAGGACGCGGTAGACTTGTTCTACCAGTTTGCCATTTTTACTTTTCCTAACAAGTTTTGTACTCGAACCATTTATTGACTTTTGGGCGTTTTTTCCTCTCTATCTCTTTCTTTCTTTCTGCTTCCTCTCTTTGAGGGTTTTCTTATTTTCCAATTTTTTTCTTTGCTTGGCGTCGATTGGAAAAACTTGCCAAACGTGTATCTCATCGTTAGCCGTCTCTATATTCTCATCTTAGATTTGTGGTGGACGGGGGATGGGGCGGTAGACAAGCGAAGAAATGAAAAAGAAAAGTCGTTTTCTTGGGAAAAAGTCGGGCAATTGCCTGACCATAGCCGACAGCAAGCGTTGTTTTTCATTTTCCCCTGGCTTTGGCATTTTCTTTTAGTTAAGCTCCGCACATTTTGCCATATTCAATTTTTCTGCTCTATGCCTCGTCTATTCTCATTGAGCGAGTGGTCAAAACAAATAGCGAAAGTCGTTTTCAGCTGGTTTTTCTTGGTCATCTCTTCCCCGCTTAGTCTCACTTGTTCATTTAAGTGTGCCAAATGTGCAGCTGACTAAGAAGATTGCCTGGCCATGGGCGGGACAAAAAAAACGCTAAAAAATCGAAGTGAGCAACAGGCAAGGTGGAGGCCAAGGTGTAACTGATTGGGGTAGGTCACAAAGTTTCCGTTTAAGCAAACAAACTTTGTTTTACAAATATCATCTGAAGAGAAATGAACAACTCACTACCTGAAAGTTACAAGTAATGATTGAATAACAAAAAAATATTGAATCACTTTAGCAGCAATGATTAAACTGGACTAATTGATCCAAATAATCAACAAATAGAACAAAAGAGTGTGTTAAAACGTCTATACAGTTTAAAGACCTCTTAACTCTATATTTCGTTATTTACTTTAGCTTCTGTTAATGGCACAAGTTTAATTGTCTTTCAACGTACCTGCTGCACTTTGCTTCTTCATTTTTGCTTCAACTTCCATTCATTGTAATTTGCTTTAGGACTTTGGCTTTGTTTGATTAGTCAACTGAAAAAGTATATACATTAGTATATATATTTAGGTTTGTACACGAAGGGCGCCCTCTTATATTATGGTTGGCCCAGCTTTGTACTTCTTTTGTGGGTCAACTACTAGAAACGTCATCGCCGTCATCATCTCATCATCATCGTCAACATTTTCGTTTCCATCATTTTTTCCTCAGGTCTTGGCCCCCATCCTGGGGGAGTTTTGCTCACACAAAATCGTAATGTTTGCTTGAGCATTCAGTTTAATTACCCGTTTTTTCCAAAAAGGAAAAGTAAACGAGAAAAAAAAGAAACAGAAATCCTTTTACAGTTTGTTTTACACATTTCTACGTTTTTCCGAGTAATTTTCTTAATTTCAGAGCCCGCATCCTACGTGGATTTTCTCCATTTATTATACCCTTGCAGAGGGTATTATAAAATTGGTCAGATGTTTGTAACGCACAGAAGGAGACGTTTCCGACCCCATAAAGTATATATATTCTTGATCAGCATGAGAAGCTAAGTCGATATAGCCATGTCCGTCTGTCCGTCTGTCCGTCGGTGAGTACGCGTTTTACTCAGCCATCTTAAGAGCTATCGGGATGAAATTTTTTTTGGGAGCTTTTTTTTACCCGGGTGAGATAAAGTATGAAAATCTTTGGGATCGGACTACTATATCATATAGCTCTGGAACAAAAATTTTTGCAAAAATTGGAGTATCCCCATGAAATTCACCAATATAATAGAATTTGATATAAAATCTCAGATCCCAAAATTTGACCCTGATCGGATAAATAGAACACAAGTTACAGTCTATATAAATCGGTTCAATCGCTGCCGGCAGCTCTGCTTGCTGCCTACTACGTCATCATCAAATCAACAGAGCACATGCATACACACACAGACGCAACGCTACATAAACTGTATGTGTATGCGTGCGTTGCTTTGCTTAGGGAATGAGGGAAGAAGAAGAACAAATTGTACATAGTATGAAGAGTAAAATTGTTTTGTTTGTATATTAATGAATTGAGTTGCAGAAAACAAATTTTGAACATGTGAAATTATTATTGTCAAGGACTGCAAGGGTATATAAACTTCGGCATAGCCGAATTTAACTTCTTTGATATTTTTTTTTCATTTTGTGCGCTTTTTAGGTAATTAAAATTTTCTACACTTTCTTCTGCCCATGGCAGTAAATGCAACAAATGCTAAATATTTTCTCACTCACTCGCTCTCTGTGTATCGCTCTGTCCCTATATTGCAAGTTTGTTTGTATTTTCATTATAGTATCGATTTTTGTGGTTTTTTGAACACAATTAACCTTCTTCTCCTTTAGTTTTTTGACTTTGGTTTGATGGTAAAATTGTTGTTGATGTTGCTATTGAGTTTTATTGTGCTCTGATGAGTTTTCTCTATCTACTTTGTGTCTTTGTCTCTCTATCTCCATCGCTGTGTGTGTGTGTGTGTCAATTCTTCATTTGTATTTACTTTGCCTAATCCTTGCCGATAATTTGCTGTGGTTGGTTTTCTATGTGGTAGCATCTCGTTAAGGCATCGTTTCGGCTTTGGATTTTGTGTATTTTCCGGTTAGGAAGATTTCCCAGAAATGGAAAGCAATTAATTTTCAGTTGATTCAATTTAGTAAGTTTTAGCTGCAACTTTAAGACTATTAATATAATTAAAAAGAAAAGCTTGTATAGATGCGAAACTTATAAAATTATGGCCAAGTCCTTCTGTGCTTCTTGGAAGCCGTTTCCTGGATTACGTATGTAACACTCCATTAGGCAATCTACCAGAACGAAGCTCAGACCCAGAAAGACCATACCGAATTTCTCATAAGTAATGCAGTTATGCGTATGTATGTATGTGTGAGTGTGAGTGTGAGTGTGAGTGTGTATGTGTGTGTGTGTGCTTGTGCGTGTGTTGTAAATGCATTAAAAATGTTGTGTGCAAAAGTTCTCTGCAGGCTGAAAATGTCGACCCACCGACTGCATTTGGCATTTCCTTTGGCTCTAGATGTTGCCAGGTTCGCCTTCTGTTACTGGTTGTGGCCTGGCTCTGCCATTTCTCTCGTCATTCTCGTTACGTTTTCCATTTTTCCAGTCCATCTGCCAAAATAAATATGTTTGTGACCCAGCAGCATTCACACACCCACACATACACTCAGCCACAACCAAAGAGTGAAAGAAAAGAGGGGAGGAAGGAAGAAAGGAGAGGAGGCTTGCTTTTACTTGCCGCCTAGTGTGTAGTTGCCATCTGTTGCAACTGCTACTGCAACGACAGTAAATGCATTACAAGGAAATGCATTGGACTAACACCCACACACACCCACACAACAACACAGAGGGCAAAACGAAGGACATTGACTACATCTGCCCCTCTTCTCTGGCACCCAATTCATCTGAAGGCATTAAATGCAATCAAACGTTAAAAGTATTAAGCGAATCAGCAATGAAGTTGCAGTGGAGCGAGAAAGAATGAGATAGGGTAAATAGAGTAAGTGGGCTGGAGGAGGAGGTGTGGCTGTTCCTTTGACTAGCCCCCCAAGTCCTTGCTGGTTCATTCGTTTATCGTATATCGAGTGCTTTTTGGCTGGCGAAAATATCAACATCAACTGCCCGGTTGGTTGGTTGTATTTCCAATTTCCGGCCTTCAATTAAATTGAAATTGCGGCTAGCCGAATTGTTTTTTGGTTTTTGTGTTGGTTGGTTAATGAATTTCAAAGATTTATCGATGAATGTTTCTACGTTGATGATGTTTCCGATTGTAGTCGAACGCAAAGAGCTTTTGGATCGACAATTAATTCAATTTTCAATGAACAGTAAGGAGTGAAATCCAATGAGTAGCAAAAGTAATAACTAGCAGCTGGTCAGGAGGTTTATAAACCAATATACATATAAACCAAACGACACTCAGAAGTTAGTAACAATTTGTGATGTTATTAATTGTAATATCTATCCAATCTAAATAGATATAATATCTAAATCGAAACGAGCTTTCAATAGAATTTTAATAGACCTCGAAATTGAATGTAAATTAATATTTTCACTCTTCAAAGCACTTTTACTTATCAATTTCTCTTTATGTCCTTTCTTGCAGGTCGTGAGCGACTCAACGAATACATATCGCACTACGAGAAACTCAACTATGATCCAGAGCACATTCGAACTAGTCACCATAGAGCGCGACGATCCGTGACCAAAGATCATTATGTACATTTAAAGTTTGCATCACATGGAAGAGACTTCCATCTTAGATTAAAACGTGATTTAAATACATTTAGCGATAAGTTAGATGTGAGTATATTATATATTTTGTCCAATTTGGATTAAATTTTCTAATCTTTTTTGTGATTTTAGTTTTATGATAGCAACGGCCCCATTGATGTCTCCACGGATCACATCTATGAGGGCGAAGTGATAGGGGATCGTAATAGTTATGTATTTGGTTCCATACACAATGGGATATTCGAGGGTAAAATTATAACGGAACGTGATGCCTATTATGTTGAACATGCCAAACATTATTTTCCCGCAAATCGCACCACCAATGTGTCGTCCTCGACGACAACAACAACAGCAACTACATCGGAGTCTACAACTCCAAGGAGCACCACAAGAAAAACACAAACACGGCCTTTGGCCCTACGAAACATTAACAACAACAACAAAACTGCCGTTGATAATAAGACAGAAAACTTCATAAACAAAATTGCTGAAGCCACAACACCGACAACAACAACAACAATGTCTCTGCACGCCTCCTTAGTGCCAGAGCTGTCTGAGCTTGAGCCCGAGTCTGATTCTACAGCAACAGCTGCAAGCAATGTGGATAAGCCCGAGGAGAAGGATGAACTTGATTTTCACTCCATTATCTACAAGGAGTCACATGTCGAGGATGCCTACGAGAATGTGCGCGAAGGTAAGTCTCGAAATGTTTTCTGCCAACAGAAGTTGGCTGATGCAGAAATGAAAAATACTTTCCCCATATTGTTAGAAACACGAGCCATGAAATGAAATTTCCTTCCCCTCTTTCTCATCCTTCCCAATTTCCATCACTTTTTTTTCCACTTTTCCTCTTGTTGTGATTTATTTGTCGTGCATCGTCAAAAGTTGAGAGGTTCTTTTCCTGTTCATTTTGGCCTCTTTTTTTCCATTTTATTTTGTGGGCCCAAGTCAACCTTGAAATTGTTTGATAACATTCCGTAGCCGTTTTGACACTTGACTTATGATTGTCGCGAGTGGCCTGGCTAATAACTTACCTTCTCGGTGCTCAATTGTAACCAAGGCAGCTAGTTTATATTCAAACTTGCACAGCTTAAAGTAATTTATTTAATAGTATCAAAGAAAAAATCACAATTTTATTTGGTAGCAACGCACATTTAAATAGGGCTGACGAAAAAACCACAAATTCTTTTAACTTTAGCTTAAAAATGCTATCTAACCATTATCCCGATTCAGCAGCATTAAAAAACTGGTAGAATTAAAACTTTTTAGTTCCATCTAACTAATAAAAAACGTTTTAAATTTTATGAAAATTAAGTTAATGAGAAAACGAGATGAGCTTCTGAAATATATCTAAAGATCTGCGACCCTAATCATACACTTGGCTTCAAATATATTTCAATTCCATAATTCGAATTATGTCACAAGTAGGTTCTACGAAATTGCTAAAATATTATTGTATGTACAAAAATGTTGAAACCTTAACCTATGACCGTTTATGGTTAAGGTGATGAGGAACCAAACAATGTGGCTAAGACGGTGTCTCTTTCCTGCGTTTCTTCATTAGACATTGTTTGTCCTGTTTGAAATACATCGTTCCTTTGCTTATCGCATTTTGGTTTCAATTTGTTTTTGATTTATAAGAAAGCACTCTCCAACTAATCATTGGCCTTAGTCTTAAGGCAAGCTAAGATGTAGTTTATGCTAATTGCTTTTAATATTGAACTAGAATCGAACGATTTATGTATAAAATTCTTTTTTACAATAAGGGCCAAGTAACAACATAATAACAGCAAGTCTGCGTTTCTTTCTGCAGTTTTTCCTTCAAGGGTTATATCCCTGTAGGTAGGCCAGAGAACATTTTGCTAAGCAGAAATTTGCACAAGAAGAAAATTCACAAAGTTGAGATACCTGAGGTTATCTCTGTTAGGAGTAAACAACTCTTGGGCACAAAATGTTCCTTGTCCTAATCAAAATTCATAGATGATATCTCATCTTCAATATTGCGGTAGCATTATGAAATTGAAAACTTACAACGTTGCAACGCTTTTTATTGTGGCAGGCAACTTCATTTGGCAACTCAACCACGCACAACAGCAAGAGCAAAGAGAAACCAGAAATATTCTCTTGCCAGTTCAATGGTCACTTTTTTATGCAACTTGGTAGCAAAACTTCAAGAGGCAGCAAAGCATAGACTTACACACACACACACACACACACACATACGTACGTAATAATACGGCGCAACAATGACACTGACAATGAAAGTTGCAACAATAACGGGTGCAACAACGTCTCGTTGTTATTGTACAACTATGATGATGACAACAATTCCGACCAGGTTCCCAGAGCCATGACAATAGGCCAACAATGAGATGGAGGCGAGTGTGGCGCCACACCCATATTTGTGTCTGTGTATATAGTTGTTGCAACAACAAAAACAAGAAATGTAGAATCTAATGCATAGCTAAACAACTGTTACCATGTCTGGAAACGAGAGCAGCAATCAGAATAAATGATGTGGGTGAGAGTTACGGAGGGGAGAGGAATATGGTTGCTGGTAAAAATTGCATGCAATTTTAAATAAACAAAACAATTCTCAGGGGCGTATTTAGTTAAGTTACAGATTGTCATAGTTGTGTGGGCGTGGCAAATGGGAGTGTGTGTGTGTAATCATTTTAATGAGCTTACGCAAAATCCACTTACACATCGGGCAAATCCATCAAACAAATCACCCAACCACCTCCTGATCACCTGTTTACCCACCTACACCACTCAGTCGCACCACTAGACCCACCCACTTGCCAGTTTAGCTAGTGGAAATTGTTGATTGATGCACTTCAAACACAACACAAAAAAAAAAAAGAAAATAAAAGGCTCTCAACAAAGCATTGTGGCTTTATTAAATTGATAGTTTTCATTTAGTTTTGTTATGCAAATTCAGTTTGAAACTTTTAATTAGATTGTTGTTGCTGGTGCTGTTGGTGTTGTTGTTTATGTTAGAGTTGATGCTGATGTTGATGTTGATATTGATGTTGTGTGATTTGTTCATTTGGACAGGTGAAAATAACATGTCCAGATCACACAAATTATGCTAATTAAACGACGTTGTTGTTCAGCGTACCATTCAAGTAGAAGCATTCAAAATGGAAATCAAAATTGTTTAATTTTGCCACGAATATCCGTTAAGTCCCCTTCCCCCCATAATTGGGACCAATCGAAAATTGTTAACCATGCACAATAATTGTAAATATATGATGATGGAACCAAAAAAGGGATGTCCTCATAATTTGCCATTTCCATTCATTGATAAATTATTTTACTAAAAGCTTGATATACTTTGTTTCCATTTAAAAGAAACATCAACTTCGATTTAGCTCACTTTTCGTTCTTCTTTTTTTCATTCGCTTTATAACCCTCTCTCTCACATTTAGCTATTTATGGCTTGGTTTTACTAGCTGCCCCTCTAAAAAACGCACCCTTATGGATTTTCTTAAACTGTCCAACTTTATTAGCCAATCCTAGAAGGCAAACACACGCACACACACACACACCAAGTCAGTAAGGGCCACACGCAACTATGTCGAGGTGTTTACGCTACTGAACTTATCAGAAATGTAGAACGCATTCCGCCCCGCTGACGGCACCCCCTTTTATTTTTAATGCCATTTAGCAGCATATTAACTTTGGTAGTAGAACTGAGCAGTCCGACCAGCAGCTGCTTTGGACCCTACTTAGATTACTTTGTTGGCGGTCCGGGTGGGAAGGATTAGTGGAGGTGCGTTAAGTGCGTGTTAAAACCAACGAACCAAGAAACCTGCACGCACACAACACATCGTTGCAGTGTGCTGCTGCTCCACATTCGGAGCGAAGGACTCGCTCTTGCGGTATTGTGTTCATTCTTGACACACTGTGGCAGCAGCTCCACGTCTCTCCCTCTTACGAGAAGGACTGACTCAATTAAGCGACTGCAGTCTGCACTTGAATGCCCTGCACATGAGGCTCCCCTTATGGGGCTGCATGGAAATCACAATTTATATACAATGTTGTAATATAATTTTTGCACAGAGCAAAACAGCAAAGCAAACTTAAGTGGCACATTGTTTGGTGGCGTCACTGTTGCTACTGTTGCCTTTATCCTTGTGCCACAGCGCCCACCCACTCTTTTCTTCCTTCATTTTTTTTTTTCATTATTCGCAACTGGAGTGCATTGGCCGTGGTCGGGGCAACTTTATGCACTTGGCTGCAACTGCCATAAATGCAATGCGGCTCTACCATATTTATGACGATTTTATTGCACTTGTTTAACGTTATGCAAATTTATTGAAAAGCAGCACACAGAGAGAGAGAGGGAGAAGGAGAGAAAAAAAATCATATAATGTGTTGGCCTTATAACATCTGGTCCCCGTCTGCTCCTTATCGTCCTACACATAAACTATGAACTCATTGGCGCATAAATGTCATTGACACAGCTGCCGTACTTAACGGAAGTGAAATTTGTTATACTTATTAGCCCAATGAAGCTCCCATTTAGTTTAATTTAAAAATAATTGTCAATTCTGCAAAGTTTTGCTAAAATCTGCCACTGAATTTATTAACACTTTAAAAGTAGTTTTCCATTTCTTTCGAGAAAGCCTTCAAAACAAATGAGCATATCAAAGCAATAGAAACATGAACTAGCTTGGTTTATAAGTTAAATTCCCTAATCAAAAGTGCATTTTAGTGACTTGGTTCGCCATTTAATGAATTCCCTTCCAAGCGTTTCTCGCTCCAAGTTTAAAGGACGAATTAATGCCTAAGCTGTTCAGGAAGAATCGTCCATCTATTTTTATGACAAAAGAACCCCACACAATTAACGGACGTACATGCATGAAAATTCCTTTAGTTGGCGAAATTTACTTGCCAAATGTTGCTCTTGTCTTAGACCAAATGCCCATTGGTTGTTGCCGCATCAGGTGCTTTTGAAATACTTGAAATGTTCTTTTACTTACTGCTTATGGAGATGAACTTGAGAGCACTACAACTCAAAAGGTACTTATTAAAGATAAGCGCTCCGCGAAATAAAGTAGTTAAAGTAGAAGTGTGCTAGCATTACAATGGAATTATTTGCCGGGGTTTGTTTTTGTGTTGTTTTTACCTTGTTTATTTTCTCGGTACTGGTTTGAGTTATCAATAATAATCAACGATGCGTGAAATAAGAAGCGAGGAGAGTAAACATCGGACGATTGCATATAACAAAAATACAGGATTTACGCCAAATGTCAATGATAATGACGACATACAATAATTTCCGGCATTTGATATTAAAAAAGAAGTCATAGCAACCATCATGTTGAACTTGCCAGACCAAGGAGGAGCACGAGTTGGCAATTGTGTACCAACAAATTTCATGCAACGCTGCCCAAGAAAGTTCCCCCCAAAACCGAAAAGCAAAATGACAAAAAATTGACAAGCGACATTCATGGCCGGAAATAAATTTTTGTTTTTACTTTGGTTTATTATAAAAAAAACCGAATTCAATCCCGAACCATAGTTAATTGGCAGGCCGTACAGCCCACCCCGCCGACCCAGTCCGCCCAGTCATTGAAATCAAAATGTGTTTGATTCTTACAATGGTCCCGGACCGACCCTACCGACCAGACTCGGTCCCTGTCATCGGTCAATGCTGCCGTTGCGGTTGGATGAATTCATTTTGCATGCGTGGCGACATGTGTCAACTTCTATTAAGTTAACGTTGGTCATTCAACTCGCGGACATAGACTGCCTGCTCCTCACTCGCTTCAAACGCTGTCTCTTGGCCCTCATTTCCCCCCTTAGAAGTTAACCGCTTGGATTGTGGTTTTCCGTTGCCACGACAACAGATGCGGGACATTTGTATAGAGAGATAGATGATAGGAGCTGACTAGAATGGGAAATGCCATTGAGATGCTGAGTGGGAGATGAGGGTGATGGGTTAAGGGGATGTGGTTAGTGATAGCGAGTGGATTTGTGCAGTTGGTCATGTTCCACTTGTCAAGCGTTTTAGAAAATAAACCATTTTCGAGCTTAACACGCTAAAAGGGACTAATAAACTTTAGATGGGTTAGTTTCTCAAAGGAAAGTGATTGCCGGTCCATTAACCATTTGCACCTGCTAAAGAGTGAGGTGAATTCAGAGAGAGGTATTCTAATCAGTAAGTTAAATTTGTTAAATTATACTCTGCCAATGAAGAAAGATTCATGTTTAGTATTCTGCAAAAGATGGAAACCAACATCTGTTCTTGCTTTATTGAAACTGAAATCGAAATAAAAACGAACGTTCAATTTCAATTGTAATAAATTCCATTAGACAAACATCTGCTCAAAATTGGAAAGAATGCCGAAATGCAAGCTTTTACTCTGTACATAAAATGAATATGGATATTTCCCTTGTATAACCACATTGTGTCTGTCTATTTATTATATTGATAACCATCAACTCTCCATTGGCCCGAGCTAATTACGAACTGACCGAATTGGGTCATCAGCAGCAGCAGCAGCTGGAAAAGTGCGGCAGAGACAGCTGCAAATTTCAAATCAAGAGACGGCAACCGAATCTGACCGCATAATTACAATGGAAAAGTCAACAGAAATCAAGTGCACACAGTTGGTTAAAAACAACAGCAATTAGAAGTGACAAATTACAAAGAGCAACACATTCGACATCATCATGGGAGCGAAAAAAAGGGGAAAAATTCATAAAAGTATCAAGTGAGCGGGGCAGAGGGAAGGCCATGCATAATAAAATATGCGATGAGCTTGTTCAGAAAACTGTTTTAATTATTTTCATATTTCAGTTTTATTACACGACATGTAGAAAATAACAACAACAAAAAAATTGGAGAAAAACTGCCAAAAGAAAAACTCTGTAAAATTCTGTATTTTGTAAATTGTTGTTTGCCAACCACAACAATTGCATTTGATGTACCAGAGATAAGCAAAATTTCCCGCCATTCGACCCCGCCGCCCTGGCCCTCCCGTCTTGGCAGCAATATGGAAATTGCGGTTAATTGAATTCACTGAACAGAGTTCAGAACCCAGCAGCAGCGGTAGCAGCTGCTGTTCACCCCAATGTTGCCCCTTCCTGGGTATTTTCTCCTTTTTTTTTTTTGTTTCATGCCCATATGTGAAAATTAATTGAAGTTTTGCACTTTAATGGTGTTTCCAGCGAGTTTGCGGTGTCCGGCGACAACGAAATCTCGCATGACTAACTTTTCATGTTGGCTGGTGCGTTACTTTTTATAGGGCCAACAAATTTTACGAGCTCCTTCCCACCCACCACTCTTCGGACTATACATAAAAAATTTAGTGGTGTTTATTATTTTTATGCTTTACTTTTAATTGACATTTGTACAAAGATAATGAAATGGTGATATGTGTGTGTGCAACATGCCAAGTTGACAGTTTTCTCTCTGTTCCATTCGCCCATTTATGCTTCTGTCATGGCACATACATACATAAGTTGGAGTTTTGAGTTGATGTTTTTGTTCATGTTCAGCATGGCATTTAGTTTTTTTGCAGTTTTCCAACCCCTTGAAAAATAACAACTATGCCAACGTCAGAAAATGTCAATCCAAGCAAACGGAAATATTAGAAACATATTTTTGTGCACTTTTTTCAATGGTTCTTTTTACGGGTAGTTAAAGTTTCTATACTCTACGCAATTTTTGTCTTTTAAAATGATTTTTCTTTGATATCAAATATCATCACCCGTAGAGATTTATAAAGTTGCCAAGACATAGGTTGAACAAAATCATATATTGTTACCATTCGTAACATTCATTTTGTATCAGAAAGAAATGTCGATCATTTGTCATACTAGACACTAGTGAGGCTGTTTGCTCTCTATTATAATAAGATTAGTATGTCAAAAAGCTCTTAATTCAAGTTAAAAAAGCTGGCAAGTAGATTTTCATATTCTAACCAGTTGAGTACTTTTGTGTATTCAAAAATAAAATATGCATGTATGTATGTATATGTATGTACAGATGGCTCGTGCCCACATGAAATAGCGTATTCGATTCGCAGTGGTCATAACAAAAAAGTATGCTACAAAAACTGAAAGCTTAACAAATAGCAGTTAGATTGCATACCATAGGGTTTGGTTGAACCTTTTGCCTTTTTTGGGTTTTTTTTTTTTGGTTTTGTTTTGGTTTTGTGGCATACAGAAATGTGTTATCCCAGAGACGACTATCCACAGCAATGGCATTTAAAATTCACAATGCGATACAGACCAAAAATGCCTGAAACATTGTTGTTCTTGTTGCTGTTGCTGCTGCCTTTGCCTATTTATGCATGCAACTTGCAGTTTGCAATTTTCACTTTGCCTCTGCCAGGGTCCTGAATCGCCTAGATCGACTGCACCATTTCTGATTGCTAAATGCAAAATGCAATATGCAACGCAAGGGAATGAACGGAAGAGAAGGGCCTTGAATATTAACTACATACCAATGTGCCATAACTTTTGTGGCATATATATGTACATATAGGAAAGACATGGACAGAGAGAGAGAGAGAGATGCCTTTACCTAAGCCCAGGAGGCAACTGCTGTTAGCTCACTCCAATAATCAATTCCATGCTGTTGCTTTCAGTTCCATGCTAGTGCCTTTTGCACACATCGTCGTCATTGTCATCTACATGATGGTGTTGCACGCTCCCCACGCTTCGTTTCGCCACGCCAAGCCGCCCTCGTCGCGTCATGCTTTGCCATCTTCTTCTTCCAAGGTTTCTTCATGCGCCACACTTTGCATAGTTTTCCGTAACTCCCCCTCATAGGGGCGCTGTTCTCTGTTGTCGTCTGTCTGAATATCTGTCTGTCTGCCCGCCTGCCTGCCTGCCTGCCAGTCTGTCTGTCGCATTGTGTGGCGTGAAAATTCAAATTAGATTTTAAAATTTAATAAATGTTTGTTGGCAAATTAAAATGTGCCATAAACGCGTCACAGCATCTCACCTTCAGTATTACCTTCGACTCGCCCACATCAGGCACTCCCCCTCCATCTCTCTCACTCTCCCTCGACCTCTCTATTGCATCAGACAGTGCAGTGCAGACAGCGTGAAACACAAAACACATTTCACAACATTTAAGTCGCTTTTAATGGCCTTTCTCGTCTAGCTGCAGATGGAATTATAAAGAACAGAGACGACTGCATGGAGCGGCGGAGTGACGGCTTCATCCATGACATTGTGTTGCCACTTCAATTTCAAAAACTAGATTGCACATTTGTGTGTTGCAATGCTTTTTGATTGCCTTGTCCATGCTAGGGTAGGGAGTTAACCCTATCCCCTGCTTCAATTGCTGGAAACCAGTTGGCCGATATGAGCCAGAACGAGACAAACATGGACATTGGTACTAAAGACTCGTACAGTTAATTTTATAATGGTCTTAAAAACCTATCAAGCAAAGTGGTAATCATATGATTTTACCCAGACCCATTCCATTAGCAATAGCTTTATTTGAAATGATCTCATTGCAAGTTATTTCATTCCAAATCATTTGATAATTGCATCATTAAGTTCTCAAAAAAGAAGAGCCAGATGAGTCGTTTTAATTAGTTTCTAATAATAATAACTGAGCGCTCATGCCCCATTCCGATTTGTTACATAATTATTTTAGATTCTGCAAAGTTCTGTTTCATATAATACACGAACGAAATCCTTTTATATCAATTGCAATTGTTTCATCAAACAGTGGGGATTTTTATTTTTAAATGATCCCTTGCCGAATGGATTTCGATTCACTTTTTTTAATCGTTTTCCGTTTTTATGCCTAATGAGTTTGTTGCAATGGCAAAACTTTCCATAAATTGTAATTCCACACAGTTTCGTTTTATTGCTATTCCCATTTTGAACAGATAAATTTATATCCGATTGTTTGCTTTTCATATTGAACATTTCTACCTAACAGCCATTGGGTTAATATTATCTGGTTTTGAGTGATTCTGGGATTACCAAATGTGAAAATAACGATATTCATTTGACAATTTTAAATTAAATCGAGAGCTCGCGTTTTTCAAACCCAACGACCAAATATTTTGGAAAATAAAACAATAGTTGACTCATTCCCAACCGCAGTGTGCCATGTCATTTATAATTTCTCGCACAGAATCACGCACACGCAACCCAATCTAACATTGCAGGCACCTGGTTTCCACGGACATTTGCATAAATTTTAATGCTGCTCGGATAGACGGAGAAAGAGGTGGAGAAGGGAATGGATAGATATACATAATGGGGCGGTGGGCGGAGGAGGGGTCTAGGACAAAACAAGACGAGCGTCAGCGACAGGTTTTAAATACATTTTGCACATTGCACTTGGCAATGGCTATGGCGATGGCGATGGCGACTATGATGGCGACAGCTTCAACGCCCGTTGGCTACAATTATTGGTTATGTGTGCAGGCAGGTGCACGAGACCGACCGAGCACGGGTCACGGGGCGGTCAGTTGTGTCCGGCTGGCCATAATAACGAGTTTTGTGGTAAATTGAATTGTTGAACATTCCCCGTGTTTTGTGTTCCATGCCGTTCTGAACGTTTGTTGGGCGGTCGCTTCGTTCGTTTAGCGCGGTTTTCGGTTTTTCATCGTCTCACATTTGCTGCAGCTTAAAATATTTATCGATGTGTTTGTCCACTCCAACTCCTCGCTTTTTCCGACCCCCCTCCTACGAATGGGTATTCGTCCTTGTTTTGCGCTCCTTCTGCGGTGGAAAGCATCGTGCGAATGCATAAAGTTGATAGACAGGTTAGCGGTGGAGAGGACATGCGGCGGATGAGGCAGGGACAAGAAATTATGACGGTCATAAATTTCATTTCCGTCATTTCATTTCTTGTTTTGTTTCTTTTTTTACCCCCCATGGCTGTGCCACATATCGCAACCGTTGTGAAATGTGGCAATTGTTATTAGTGGTGAGTTTTTCGCGAAATTCCATTACGCGGTCTGAAATAATTGTATTGAGGGAACGCCATAAACTGGAAGAATATTGGAGAATGCGACAGAAAGTTCCTTTATTTTATTTAATTCATTAATTACCGAATATAGAACCCATGGGAAAAACAATAATTTTGCGTTTGCCATTCAATACCAAAGTCTCATAATGATAACCCTTGGATAGGTGGACATCACTTCGTTTGTTACCAAATGACTCTTTAATAGGCTGCAAATCCACATTGCAGCAATTGATCATAACTGTATCTATTTTTAATCTGGCTATCACATCGTAAGAATCTGCCACTCTTTCGTTCCAAATGCTTACAGAAGCAAAGGGTACCGATGGCTCCATGTAAATGTACGTGCTCTCTATGGGGGTGCGGAATGGTTGTATTGTAATAACGCCAGTTGGACCGTTTCCCAAAAAAGATTGTGGTATATCAAAGGCCAGGACGGGGCTAGCCTTAACCTCATCATTCACAACAATCTGAGCCTTCAGTGCACGAAGTTTTTGCACTGACCTCAAATAGTTCGGATGTGTGGCCACCTGAGGATCGAGTTGCCTTAATTGACTGCGCAAAAGGTCTACGAATTGTTTGATCAGAGATTCTTGAACCAGCACAGAAGCCACAGCATTTCCTTCGAACGGATTGTGCAGGGAGTCTAGCAAATAGTGTAGAGCAGAATTAAAGTCACCGTCTTGGAAAACAATCATGAGACAAGGTTTATTCCACGAGTAGGTTGGAATCTCTTTTTCAGCAGTCAAAGCAGCTTCTTTCCCTTCTGTAGCTAATGTCCCTTGCTGATTAAATGCCTCAAATTCGGCTTTTTTATCTCCGTCAACTTCTTCGTCATCTTCCTGCTCGGCTTCCTCTTCCAAGTCATCTTGCGTAGTGGTTCCTGAAAGCTTTTCGTAAGGCAGAGAATGAACCATGTCGTAGGTAATCAAAGGATTCAGAGTGCGCATTACAAAGGGTTCTGCCATTATTGCAAATATTTTTATATGGATTTATTTCAAATTTCAAAATAAAATGATTTTGTGTGATATATTTTACACAGATAGAGAGACTAATAGCTAATGATTATAAAGGCAATAAAGACTCATCAGCCATTCATTTAATATTCAAAGTTCAACTACAACTATAGAGTGAAGCTCTTTGACAATGTATGAAAACCAAACGTTGATTTAGGACCACTTTAATCGTTCAATATTCTTTTTTATGTTTCCATTCTCTTTCGACAACAGCAATAAGACAAAAGTATTGACATATTTCAAGATTTTGTCAACAATTCAACTTAACACCAAAATGGCTCATGAAGCATCTTTCAGCCTTCTAATGCCATGTACCACATGTTGTATGCGTAATGTGTGTCCAATTGGATTTATGCTGGAACTCGCATGCAAACTCAAACGCATAAGTAAATACTTGTATACACTCTTATGTGTAGACGTCTATGTACATATTTATGGAGGTCTGTATGGAACTGCAACTGACTGAAGCTAAAGCTAAGATTTACCAAATGTCTTTTGCGAAAAACCATAATTCAGGAGACGACTGCAGTTCATGTCCTTTGCGACAGCTGCAGGAGCAGCAACAAGAAGCCGAATTTAAACAATTTTAAAATTTACAACACACACATGCCTTACCACCTACCCCCTAGCCTCTCGCCCCTCTGGCCAACCAGAGACCCCCTTCCCTTCTTGAGTCTTTTAGAGCCTCAAAATATATGCATAAATCTTGTGTTGAAAATTTATATTTACATTTTGTTCGTGCTATTTAACAACATTTGGTCAGCTCACAGGAATGAGGGTAAATTTTAAGGTTTCCTCAACGTCCTTCATCCCTGCTCCACTCCTTCCCGCCCTTCCCCGCATTCAACCAAGCTGCTGCGGTTTGTGTCATGGCTTCGAAAGTTTTGCATTTTAGCACTTTGCACTTGTTCGCTTTGGCCAGTTGGGGAATGAGTTTTGCAGCTGCAAGTTGTTTGTTTTATTACAAGTGCCAAATAATTTAACTACTAAAATATTAAATTTCTGTTTGAATTGTCGTCTATGTACACTCATACACACATATGTATGTGAGTGAGTGTGTGTATGGGTTTTCATTCGAACTGCTGCCGTTGTCAGTGGCCATAAATTGCTGGCTAGCAACTCTTCTTGCTAGCACTGTGTGTCAGTTCAATGGGCCTTTTGGGGAATCTATGGGCTATGTGTGTTTGAGTTTAATTAAAATGGGTATTAGACTATGGGTGGAGCTCCGACCAAGTTCTTCAAATAGAACAGAATTGAGCAAATTCGGTCACAAAAAGAAAAAACTAATGAACCATCTAAAATGTAGAGGCCTTAACAAAAACTTATAAGAATATTAATTGGCTCAAACACCGTCAATGCAAATTTATCATTTAGCAAACATCAAATGTATTCCACAATGTTTTAAAAACCAGAAATTGCATAATATTTATGTCCAATTCATATGATTATAGTTGGAATCTGGAATGTCAACTGTACTCTGCGTGAATATTATCCAATCAGACCTAGTCTCCATTTGGAATCATGTCAAAGCAAACTGCTTAAAATCTAAGTTTTAATTGAAGACGCTAAGAAGAAGATAATATTTTCTCGAAATTTAGTCCATCCACGATAGAAGAACACATGTACTTTTTCTAGTAGGAAGGGAGAACTGTTGAAAGGACATGGGGGACGATAGTTCAGATCAAAGGATTATAATTTTTAAAGAACTTTAAACACTAATTCATTATTTATAATTTAAGTTTCATGGTAAAGAAGATTGTTGTTTCCCAAATCGTATTATGCTATAACAGAGCGATTTTCCTATATTAGACGTGCAATGGACTAAACGACTGACTATGATGACTGACTGAAAACTATCATTGTAGAATTAAGTACTTAGTACACTCTTTAGAATTTAATTGTAAATCACTATTAGATTTAGCCAAGCTTTTGCAACCAACTTCGTTACTTTGCTTCATTTACAATGAATCAAGCACCCAAAGTTTCCCGACTTTCTGTGACAAAATGAATAGTATCCTATTTCTACTTTAGGCTACAATTCAATCTTTCGCTTATTGTTGCCAATATAATTTTTTTCATCAGTTGGCGGAATTCCGCACAAACTGAAATACTTTTTGAGCTGACCAAAAGGGTGCTTTATGAAAACTTTGATCCTTTTGGTAAACCGAGAACAATGAACACTCAATCAACGGCAATTTCAAATTGAACTGAAAATTGCTGCGGTTAGGTGCCGCACAGTCTCGAAAACCCGAAAGATAAAACAGACACTAACACATACCCTGAACTAAAACTGAAATACAAACAGCAACAGTTCTCCGATTATAGAAGGGCAAACAGAAGATGTGGGAGGAAAAGGAGCTGTAAATTGGTAAAGGGCCAGGAATACAGAGAGAAGAGATAGTCGAAGGAAGAGCAAAGAGGAGGCCTGGTTGTCATGTGGTTTGGTTTAAGTGCTTTGCTGGTTATTTTTGGGCATTGCTGGGTGTCTGGTGTCAGGCACTTGATAATGACGATGACAACAACATCGCCATCGACATCGACATTGACATCGGCATCGACATCGACATGGCTAGTGCCATAGCAGAATGGACAGAGAACACAAATTGCAGGCAACCACTTGGCTCATTCAATTCAATTTGAAACAAGTTAAAAAGTTCTCTGCATTTCACTCTAAAGAAAAGAGAAATAAATGAAATAACTAAAATAAGGGACTGAAAAAAGAATATACATACATACATATGTACATGCGCTTTAACTATGAACATTTAATTAAACTAAATAAATCAACTTTATTTTCCTTTAAAATTTACCTTCATTTCATTTCCACAATATTCCGAGTGGAATAAACTTGACACTTGTAATTTCCCTAAAATGTCATCATCCTCTGTCGAAATGTCTCTGGAGTGAACTCGTAGACACAAAACTGAAAATAAAGACCATAAACCAGTTTTTATCATTGCTTAGCACCCAAAAAATTCTCACTCACTTCACCCAAAAAGCATCTGTCCACTTTGGAGTATCTGTAATGTACTTACACTTAGTCCTGCGGACAGGAAGCTCTCTAGTCTTTATCATCATTTTTCTGCAGTCAAACCCAAGCCGTTGTTGCTCGACGAAAAGCCCACCTACCACCCAACGTGAACCACATCAAACCAACTCAGCTGGGCTAGTAAATATTTCCACTTTTCGGCCACAAATGCAATTGGGCTTGATGATATTTGTTACTTCCGTTTTTTGGTTTCGTAACTGAGGAAATGAAACTTGTGCTGCTTTTGGGTGTTCTAGCAGCAAAATGTTTCTTTCTTCTTACACTACAATTAGATTTTTAAACTTGTTAATTTCTTTCTCAAATAATTATAGAAAATTAAAAAAGAATCAGAGTTTTAGTTACCCTTTTTAAAAGTCACTTTTAAACCAAGAAAATGTACTTGTCTTCCATCAAAGTCTCAGTTTACCAATAATTTTTATGGCGTTTTCGCACAGTGTATCTTGTGGAAATGGTGTATTTTGTCAATCACTATCTAGTTGAATAAAAGTAACGACTTCACCATTTGTATATTCAGACTTGAAGCTCCATTTTTCTTGTACCTTATGCCTAGAAGAGAGACCGCAATGTTTCATTTGTTTTATGGTCGAATTGCATGCAAAGGAAATTCCTACAAAAAAGCCCATTCTGCCTCTTTGTCTGATTTTCATTTGATTCCGCTTGCTTTTCAGACTCATCCACACACCCACCTATCCACATTCTAAACATTCTCTAGTGTCTCAGCTTGGTGCATTAGCTATCCTCTCGTTGTGGTATATCGTAGCAATGTCAAGCCCCTGTCCCATTGGAAGTTTTTGCTCTTGTCTGTGACAACTCCGACATATTTCTCTATGTATCGCTCACATGCGCTGGTTTGCCTGCAACTGCATTTCGGGGTCGTCCTTGTTGATATTGCACTTTGCCTTGCATGCAAAATGTGACTAGAGGATTCGCAGCTGGGGAGAAGAGGCCAGAAGCCAAACAGTTGCTCTGCCAAATGAACTTTTCTAATTCTATGAAAGGTAGAGGAAAGAGCGAGAAGGAGAAAGAAATGGCATCTATCTTTCCCTGTGCTTCATTTCCATTCCCTGGCATTGGAAATTATTCTGTCGTTAATTAGTGCCCGATACACACAGCTAGCCCATAGATTTAGCTTATTTCTACCCCATTTGCACGTACCATGGGGACCAACGACGATGACGATGATGATGATGATGATGACGCCGACGATGATGATGATGCTCTCCCTGTCATTTGGTAACTTTTCTTTTTACTCCAACTCTGCCTTTAGTTTGTACACTTGACCACAAATTGCTTGGCTACCGTTTGCTTTTACCTACTAACTAAGCTTTTGTCATCAGATGGCAAAAGGGAAGTTCGGGAGGGTGGAAAAATTTTGTTTATCTTTTCCTGGCACTTGAATTGAGTGCAAAGTAAAAGATAGAATTCGAGTGGACAGTTTAGCCCCAGCAAAGTGAGGACAAAGCTGGACAGAACTGAGTCGAATAAGATTTAACAGCTTCAACAATTAGGCTTTTCCTTTTCATTTCTTTTTTTCTCTTTCTTTTTTTCGGTTACCTTTTGTGTGAAAGTCGAAGGAGAACTTTTAACTTGATTTGTTTGTGCGGCGACAAGAAAAAGAATCTTAATTGTAAAAAAGTATTTTCTGCCTTTTTCCGTGTTTGATTTTGCCAACTCTAAGTAAGAAGTTTGTCTCGAGGTGTCTTTTTATTTGTCAGTTGTACACGGTGAGAAATTTCAGCAAAGTTAATAACTGTGACCCAATAGACCATAGCCAACTAAGAAGTTCTCAACTACCGAAGAAAAAATAACGAAAGTTTTTTTAGTCGAAAGAATTAAAACCTCAAACTTGTAACTTCTGTTGAGATCATCAATTACTTTCTCTCTGTGCTGGATGAAGGGAGACAAGGAGATGTATGGCATATGCTAGAATTCACTTTAGTCATGTTGTACTGTGGGGGAGTATTTATATCAATGTATTTTAATATTAATGTGATTTCTGTTTAGCAAAAACGAAACGAAGAAAAAAACGCCGGAAGGCCTGCCCGGCCGCACCGCAAAAACTAATTTGTATGCGAAAAGCGGCAATGGCGTCGACTCGGAACGACACAACTGAAATGCGTAATTTTTTCCGTTTTTGGTTTTTGTTTCTATTTGTATACACTTTGGCCAAGTGACATTCATTCTAAGAGTGTTGCTTTGTATATAAGTGTTAAGGCGAACAGGTGATGTGCAGACGGCAGTTTCTCCCGGCCAGTCCAGGGATTATTTATCACAGAAAGTGAGAGGCGGTACAAGGGTTTCAGTCTGTGTGCGCGCGTGTTTGTGTGTGTAAATGAATTGCGGATTTTTGCTGATGGAATACTAAATAAGAAGCAAATCGTATAAACACCTCAAACTAACATAGACGAGAAATAGGTTCTAACTAGTCGAAACCAAAAAAAGTCTTTGCAAGAGAAACAAGCAACGATTCCTGATTAATGTTTCATTAAGAACAATTTGAATTCACCTTCTACTACCAATGGAAAAATTGGTAAACTAGAGTTTATTAGAACTCAAAAAACGGAGATAGTTCTCCTAATATTAGTTGGAAAAGTTTTGGTTTCTTCAAATGATTCCAGTTGCTTTAGTAGGTTGTCAACCATCAGACTAATAACTAGGCTTAACTTGGATTATCTATTAGAAAGTTGTGCTCCTAATTGAAGCTTCTGGTTTAATTGTTGATATGGGTTTCTTTCTTTCTTTTTATTTTTAACACAAAAGTAAACACGAATTATTCTGAGAAATTGAAACATTATTTTGGGTAAAACAAATCATCACAAGCAAACAACAAATCAAGAACAAGAACCCAAAAGACTGACGCTGGCAAGGATGTTGATGATGGCGAAGAGAAAGACATCTGGCAAGGCAAACGGGACAACAAAATATATAATCAAATCATTAACAAAATAAAAGCAAATTAGGGAATGTTGTATGAAATATATTTACACCCATCACGCCCATTTTCTTTGCCAACCCCATCCCCCCAACACAGACACACGCACATACACACGAAACACTTTTGATGATTTTCCACTTGTTAATGCAAAGGCAACTCCACCAGGCAGCAAACCACCAAACAAACGGCACCACCATCATCACAACACAATGAGTGCAAAACGACCAGACACAAACACACATGCTATGCCACGCCCATTTAATGTACGCCCTGAACTTTTAGCCTCCAAAGCATTTATTGCAAGCAGCGCCCCCAGTTGTATGCTATATAATTTTGTATTCACTTTATGTGTGTGTGAGTGAGAGTTTGTGAGTGTAGATGGAAACGAGAGGAGAAATGTCATGGGAAAAATGGCTTAAAAGTAAAGCTCAGCAATACTTCATAAATGAAACATGCAGAATAATATTCATTTTAGTCATTTCTGTGTGAAAATAATATAAAAAGTTTTACTTATCCTAAAGTTGTGTGTGTGTTTTTTTCCCAAATATTAGGCAAATAAATCATTCAATGGGAATGAGTACTAGAGTTTGAAATATGCAATTCCTCGACTAAGTGGTTCTTTAAATTTTATTTTCAAAAACTTTTTTGAAACCTCTTTAGAATGTCAACACATTGTCTAGGAAAGTGCTTTCTCCTGGCTAACAATATTTGCTGAAATGTAAATCGAAAGTTGATATCTGATCTAAATATTTTCCTATACACAATATATAATCAGTCAGGATCAGTCAAAATGCCTTCTCTTGCGTATTTCAATGGATAATTTATGATATTAAGAGCCAAATTTCTCATTTGCTTCTCTTTAAATTTGTTGTATTTTTGTTGTTTCTTTTTTGGTTTTGTTATTATGTACAATTGTATATATGTATGTATGTGTGTATGTATATTTATATTTTGAAAGCGTCAAAATTGTGTAAAGCGTCTGTTATGGCCCTTTGGGATATCCAGATTCAGCTTTCGGCTTGGCTGGTGGGGAATGCGGGTGTCGGTTATTTCTCTTCCTTTTTTTTTCTCTGTTTCTCTTTATCGGTGCGATTCTCTGTAAGAGTATGTGTGTGTGTGTGTGTGTGTATTTATGGCGTCTTTCGCCCTCAATTTCATTTGCAATTGAATTTGGGATTATTTTTCATTTCTGCTTGCGCATACACAGAGGCCACAAGTGGCCCAAATGGCTGTGTATATGTGTGTGTGTGTGTGTGTGTGGGTATGAGTGTGGGGGAGCAGGCCCAAAGAGAAAGCAAAAGAGAGGGTCCAAAAGTGGAGTGGAGGTGTGAAGGATGATGGGGTGGGGGGATGTAGGCAAAAGCCGCTTGCATGTCTGAGAGCCGTTTGTCTCTCTGACTCTGAAGCTGAAAGGAAATCCCCTCACCTCCCTCCTCACGCTTTAACATGGCAACGACAAACCCTAAGCCGCCCTGAGCTGCCAACGGAACTTGTAAAATTCATAAGTCGAGAACGCGTGCAATTGGAGCAACAGCGAGAAAAAAGTGTGGAGAAAGGCGGTGTAGAAGGAGGGAGGAGAACAAAATAGTAGTAAGCAGAAATCTCGAACAAGTGCAAGTCGCTTGGACTGACTGAACTCTGAACTGAACTCGGGGGTAGCTCCAAAAGATAACACCAAAGTGCACTTTAATCTTTGTGAAGAAATCTCAACAACGATGCGACGACGCCGTCAAAGAGAGCCAAAGCGAAATATGATTGAAGTGTCGAGTGCATAAGGCATGGAGGAGATGGTAAAGGTAAAGGGAGCGGTTGCAATAAGAGGGGCCAGGGACAGGGACCGACGATGTATGACAGCAAATGAAGCGAACGAGCAAAAAGGCAGCCAAGAGAAATTGGAAAATGAAATGTCCTCTATATGAGAAGAAAGCGGCGAAAAAGGCGACACTTGAACAGCTGTTGATTGAAATGGTCGCCTACGGCACACAGAGAAATAGAGAAGGCGAAAGAGAGAAAGAGAAAGCTGTAGGTATTCCTGTGCTTCAAGATAACTTCAAATGCAGAAATGTCACCGGGAGCAAAGGAGACAGCAGCTTGAAAATGCCACTCAAAGCAGCGGAGGAGGACACAGCATAAAGACCGAAAATCAGAAAAAAAAAGAATTTTTTTCCTTGGGACCAAAGCAGCCAACATCGGAAATAAGAATTGAATGCAACCCCCTCACAAACACACTCACACGCCCAACACGAACACGAATGCTTGCAACAATACAATAAAAAGAAAAGTAAAGGCCTGGACTTGTGGTAGGAGGAGGAGGAGGAAGAGGGGAGGGGCCGCCTCAACAAAATGAAATAAAAAACAGGTCATTGGAGTAAGAAGCGGCCAGCACAGTGAAAACTCAAGGGGTTACCATGCCTTCCTTTTCCTTAGCCTTTGAAATGCAAATTACACGCCAGGGTAGCGGGGAGCATTGAGTAGGCCAGAAGAGGTGGATGGGCGGGTGTTGCGGAAGCTCCTTTCGAGTATTTTGTATTTGTATTTAGTTGCCTGCACCTGCTGCAACAATTTGCACTCTTTTGGCTTGGCCTAGGTCGTGTGTATTATTTGCTTTGTTGTTGTTGTTTTGCTGTTGCCACATTTCAGTGAAGTTTGGCAACATTGCCTCCTCGTCCCACCCACCTCCACTCCCACGGAGTCTTTTCCTTTAATAAAGACAAATATGTATGTATATGCAGAGGCAAGAGGAGCGAATCGGTGGCATAATGGTAATGGCAGCTCCTCTCCAACTTTCCTCTCCTTACACACGGCATTTCTTTGGCTCTTCTTAAACACAATAGCAAGAGCCACACCAAATAAAAATTTATAGCTCCCACTGAAAGCTGCAACGCATTGCCAAGGGAGCCAAGGGAGCAGCGAACTGACATCGCCACTTGGCCGTCTTGTTGCCTTCGTCCAGCTGGTTTGCCTTGTTATGAGTTAGTTCGTTGGTGTAAGGGGAAGGGATGGAAGGGGGGGATCAGGCACGAGGTGTTTTTAAGTAGCCGCCAAGTAGCATGGAAAGTTGTAAATGAAAAGTGCACAACAGCATTTTTTCTTTCAATGCTCTTACTCTCCTCTTAATATCAAAAGCAACAAAAGTTTTCTTCCTCATTCTTATTTGGTAACTTTAAAGTCAGGAGAAAAAAAGGAAAAACAAATTGAGAAATTTATGAAAAATCCATATATGTAAATTTGTGTCAAACGATCGAAATTCAATCACAGCTTACGCTTGATAAAGGATATTTAAATCATTGAGGGTCCTTGTTATTAGGCCAAGTCTAAAAACAAATATAAAATGTTTTTATTCAATGAAATAACTCTTTAAGTGCTGAAACTTTTGCCTTACTGCCCCATAAACGGGACTATTGAAGGATTATATAAGCCTTGCAGATACATATACATATATTTTTTAACATATATTATACGAAATGAATGTAAATTGCTGAGACCATAAAGAATCCGCAGCTTTTAAAAATGTGGGCATCCTGGTCACAGTTTTTCCTTACACTCATCTCTGTGCATTTTCCTCCTCTTTTCTCACCCCGTTTCTTTCTTTTTTCGTTTTGTTTTTGTTTGTTGCTGTTGACAATTGTGCGCGGCGCGAAACGCCAGTGAAACGCATGAGAGGCGACAACCAACTGAGCCGACTGGGCTCCGGCGGTGGGATGAGGGGAGGGTTAACTGGTGGGCGCTTAAACAATAAAACAATAAATTTTCATTACCGGCTTGGGGCTATTAACGGTTTCCTGGGCACGGCTTGTATGTACAGCTAAAGCTGTAAATATAATTGTTGATACAAATTTTAAAGTGCAGCCCCAGAAAGTATGCAACACTTTTTTCCCTGAGTGTATGAGCTGCTGCAAACATTTGACTTTGGCATTTGCATTAACATTTTTTTCTCGCTTTTTTTTTATTCCATTTTCATTTCCCTTTTTCTCGTTCTCTGTTTGTGTGTGTGTTTCATTTTAATTACATTTTCGTGGTTTTCATTTTATAAAGGGAATGAGTGAGAGAGAGAGAGAAAGAGAGAGAGAGAGAAGGAGAGAACCATTGAGGGGGAAGGCCATAAATAAAAATTTTCCCTTGCATAAAATTATATGTGAAAACGGACCATGGAGAGCTGAAAATTCGAGGGAAAGTTGTTGAAGAGAGAAGATATAAAAATGATGTTTCTGCTGCTGCATCAGCAAATTAAAAATTTTGTTGTCTATTTTTCGACTCATTTTTCACAATTTTCGTCTGCTTTTATTGTCTTCCGTTCCAGGTCATGTGGGTGGTTGCGGCATTACGGAGGAGGTATCGCAATGGATGGAGAACATACAAAACTCCGCTGTCGAGGAGCTCCCCGAGCCGATGTCCAAGGATGTCCAGAAACTGTATCGCAAGCAGCAGCATAAAAAATCTGCACCTCAGCAGCAATATCAGCAGCAACAGCAACAGCAGCAGCAGCCGCCTCATCCACCGAAGAAATATCAAAGCGGAGACGATGATTTCAAGTATCCGCATCAGAAGTACTCAAAGGAGGCAAATTTCGCCGATGGTGCATTCTACGATCCCGCCACGGGACGTCGCCTTGGCTCGACGGCCAACATCGCCGATTGGCATGAGCTCGTCCATGAACGTGTGCGTCGTGCCAGTGATTCCGGACCGGGTTCAGCCGGCGGTCCTTCTGGTGGTGGTAGCTCCTCAGGAGGACGTGGCCGTGAGGATAACAAGAATACCTGTTCGCTTTATATACAAACGGATCCATTGATTTGGCGGCATATACGCGAGGGCATTGCCGATGTAAGTTCCGTGGATGGGTGGATGGAGGGAGAGGGTAGCGCGTGCGTCAAATTAAAACCCAACTCTCAACAGCAACAAAACAAAAAAAAGAGACAGATACATATAAACAAACAGGCAAAAAGCAAGACAAAAAAAATCCATGAATTTTGCAATTTTTTTACGAGCGAACAGGCTTCTCTCTCTGAGGGAGTGAGATGTGAGTGGGGGGACTGAGCATAAAACAAAAGCTGTATTATTAAGAGATGGCAAATGCTGAAAAGGGAGGAAAAAGGGAGGGAGGGAGACAACAATGCCTGGATATGGAATCACAGGAATTGACTGATGCTCTTCTGAGATGAGATTAGATTGCTTTTTGTCGTTCTTAAGAATACAACAACACGCAAATACATTTTAAAACATTGCAGTGTCAAAGTAAACAAGTTACAGCGAATCAAAACCCAGTCCTTAAGACCTTGCACTAAGATAAAATTCATGCTTTGCACTAAGCAAGGGACATCCATTAACTTTAGCTTGCCATTACGAGTCCCAATTCATAGATTAGCCTTCCTCGAAAACAATACAATGTCCTTTGATGAGTATTAAATCCACCATAGATGATTGCTTAACGGAATTCAAGCATGGACAGTAAATAATTTTGTAAAGGTTTACGGTTTGACATAATATCTAATTTCCCGAAACGTCGACTGAGTAATACCTTGAAAAAGCATGACCAATTTGAATTTTCCGCAGAGTAAAGTGAATGAACTCTGAATAACTGAATGAAGTTATTCCCTTAGTTCTTGTGAAATTGGAAGACGATTGAGGAGATCGTTCTTCTGTTGGCTCTTGAGTTGGGATATATTTGCATACCTAGAGACGAAGTATTTCTTTCTTGTCAATCAACCAATCAGCTGACCTCTTTGAGCACTTATAGTGCATGCAATCAACCGTTATAACCCGCAACCAAGTTCCTATTTCATCCTCGCTTCCCACTTTCACCCATTCCTTTGTCTCCCGCTTTTCCGCTTCTTCTTCTTCTTCCCCTCTCCTAACTTCCTTCCTTTCGAGCAATTCTTTTGCCGCGCGCGCTTTATGTTTACGTTCATTTTTTCGCATTGTGCGGCGCGACGTTGTTTTGTTGTTTCTGTTGTTATCGACGTCAACATCCTCGTCACCAGGGAAAGTCCTTTCCATTCGCCAGGTCTCCGTCTCCGTTCTCCTTTGCCGTTTGTGTCCTCCTCTCGTTCGCGACTGCTTACTTTTTGTGTGTTTATTTGCAATGAGTTTTGCATAATTCGCGCATTTGTTTCGTCGGCGCGTTCATGCCGCGCACGTTTCGTTTCGTTTCGTTTTTTTTATATTTTTTAGGGGGTTACAAGGGGACCCAACGGCGTTTTGATTTTTGAGCCAAAACACAGAGACAAAAAACAGCACAGGATGATGAAGATGAAAAAGAAGAAGTAGTAGGTAGAGCCGACGTTGGCCTCGGTGGATATAAAAGCATATAAACTTCAGCAAAATATTCGACGAGTTTAGCTGAATTTGCATTTTTATACAAATATATTTGAAGAGTGTTTGTATGTGGGCGGGCAGCGACAGGCGATGTGTGGTGGTGGGGAGCTGGGTGGGGGATTGGAGCAGGATGAATTGGATGAGCTTCAGATAAAAGGGGGAAAATTCACATCTATGTGCTCGGATAAAGGGAGATTGGGGAATTGTTTACACAGATGTCAAGCGGAATTTCTCCGCCCTGTGGTTTGCAGGTTTTATTTTACATTATTACACGACCCGGCGCCTAAAAGATGACTACAGCTTTCGTTAATTAATTCTATCTGCCACCTTCTCTCACTAACATTTTTTCTCTTTTTCCTCTTCGTTTCTCTCTGTCTCTCTGTCATTTACAGCACGATCGTGGTCGCAAGTATGAGGTGGATGTAAAAACGCGTGAGGAAATCACTTCACTGATTGCACATCACGTGACGGCCGTTAATTACATTTACCGCAACACAAAGTTCGATGGACGTACCGAGCATCGGAACATACGCTTTGAGGTGAGTCCCAACACAGACAAAAACACACACACACACACGCGCAATCTCAAACACAGACGAGCACACACACACACAGCAGGCGGTCATGGGCAAACACAATGGGTTAAGAAGAACAAAGCAAGTGCCACTGGTCCAGATGGATACTCGCCCGACCACAGACAACTGTCAGTGACGAGAGCAACTGCTGGGAATGAGTCGCTGAGTCGCTTGCAGCCAAGTCCAGGTTCCCCCAGAGCAAGAAGCTAAACATTAAAGTTTAGTTGGTTAAAGTCGAGGTTGAATTTGATTAAGTGATATTCCACTGCAATGCCTTCCTGTCAACTTTCAAGTCTTTGATTTCTAAGTACAACAATTTGGAACTGTGTCTTCCAATCGATATATATTGAAGCAAGTTCTTTAACTTGATTTGCTAAGCTGAGATTACGCTAATTCACGAACACATATTTCAAATATTATTCGCCTGGCTATTAACAGGAGAAACACTTTAGAGAAACACTTTTGTTTCGTCTACTATATTAGCTAACAGGGTTGCCGAGTTTTATAATTATTTGGCCGAAATGTCTTTTTGAGTACAAATCCCGACAAAAACAACTCAGTCAACCTTGTTAAATGGTTTCTAAACTTGAAAACTGAGAACAGGTCAACAGGTTTTTATTTAAGTTTAGGAAATAGAAAAACTGATTAACTCAGAATGTTAATATTCCGCCAGTTGACATTTAGGAGAATTTTCTCTAAACCTGAATCAATTTATTGGACTATGAATTTTCGAGTAGGAGAAGGCAAAGTAACTTTTAATATTCTCTTAAAGCTTTTTACGATTACTGGCTGATTCGAAAACGAGAACTGGCCTTTGAATTCAATTACAATACAAACTTTAACTTTTTTGAATGCCTTTGATCTTCAGGTACAACGAATCAAAATAGATGACGACTCTGCTTGTCGCAACTCGTACAATGGACCACACAATGCCTTCTGTAATGAGCACATGGACGTATCGAATTTTTTGAATCTCCACTCCCTCGAGGATCATTCTGACTTTTGTCTGGCGTATGTGTTTACCTACAGGTAAGATCCGTGACCATCTATTTTGAAAGGTCCTTTTAAAATAAATATGCTTTTCGCAGAGACTTTACGGGCGGCACCTTGGGTTTGGCCTGGGTTGCCAGCGCTTCAGGTGCTTCGGGTGGCATTTGCGAGAAGTACAAGACCTACACAGAGACAGTGGGTGGCCAATATCAAAGCACAAAGCGTTCCCTGAACACGGGAATCATAACCTTTGTCAACTACAACAGTCGAGTTCCACCGAAAGTGTCACAATTGACACTGGCTCACGAGATAGGACACAATTTCGGATCACCGGTGAGTCTCAATGAATTAGTTTATAGTTAAAGAGGTAATCGGATCTAATGGGTTCATCTCTTTTGGTTCTCTTCATCAGCATGATTATCCGCAAGAGTGTCGTCCTGGTGGGCTGAATGGCAACTACATAATGTTCGCCAGTGCCACTTCGGGAGATCGTCCAAACAATTCCAAATTCTCGCCATGCTCCATCCGAAATATATCAAATGTTCTAGACGTCCTAGTTGGCAATACGAAGCGCGATTGCTTCAAGGCCTCCGAAGGTGCCTTCTGTGGCAACAAGATTGTGGAATCTGGCGAGGAATGCGACTGCGGTTTCAACGAAGAGGAGTGCAAGGACAAATGCTGCTATCCCAGATTGATTAGCGAGTACGATCAGTCACTGAACTCGAGTGCCCGGGGTTGTACTCGCCGCGCAAAGACCCAATGTTCGCCCTCGCAGGGACCCTGCTGCCTGGCCAACTCGTGCACCTTCGTGCCCACCAGCTACCACCAGAAGTGCAAGGAGGAGAACGAGTGCAGCTGGTCGAGCACCTGCAATGGCACCACAGCAGAGTGTCCCGAGCCACGGCATCGGGACGACAAAACCATGTGCAACAACGGCACCGCCCTGTGCATTCGTGGCGAATGTAGTGGCTCGCCCTGTCTGCTTTGGAACATGACCAAATGCTTCCTCACTTCGACCACACTGCCGCATGTCGACAAGCGCAAGCTCTGCGAACTGGCCTGCCAAGATGGCAACGATACGTCCACCTGCCGCAGCACCAGCGAATTCGCGGCGGAGTACAACATCCAACCGGGTGGCATTAGTTTGCAGCCGGGTTCGCCATGCGACAACTTCCAAGGCTATTGCGACGTCTTCCTCAAGTGTCGCGCCGTCGATGCCGATGGACCGTTGGTGCGATTGAAGAATCTCCTGCTTAATCGCGAAACCCTGCTAACTGTGGCCGAATGGATAACAGAGAACTGGTATTTGGTGGTGCTAATGGGCGTGGCTTTCATTGTGGTCATGGGGGCGTTCATTAAATGTTGCGCCGTCCATACGCCCAGCTCGAATCCAAAGAAGCGACGAGCTCGTCGGATAAGCGAGACTCTAAGAGCTCCCATGAACACCCTTAGACGAATGGTGAGTTTGAATTTGATAGAATATCAATTCAAATCTTCTGTAAACAACCGAATTCTATTTGCTTTGCAGCAGCGTCATCCTCATCAACGTGGAGCCGGACCCCGCAGCATTCCACCGCCTGCCCATGAGGCACAACACTATCCCAGAGGAGGAGGCGGAGGCGGTGGCGGTGGTGGGCGTCATGGCGGATCGCACGCCTCTCGATCGCATCATCAAGCACATCCGCATGAATGGGATCGCCATCAGGGTGGTCATTCTATAATCCCGCTTCCCACTGGCGGCAGTCATGCCAGTCGCAATTCACAGGCGAACCAAGCGCGTCGCAGCGATGGACGTGGCACCCGCTCAACCAGCAGTGGCAGGCCACCAAGCGGCTCGGCAGTAGCTGCCAGTCGAGGAGCAGGACATGGCGGGTATGCAGCCGAGCAACAAGTGGTGGCGGCTCCGCCAGTAACGGGTTCTCTGGGTGGTGGTGTCCAGGCGGCCATTAGCAGCGGCGGTGTTGTGGCTCGTGCCCAGCTGCCGTTGCCATTGCCGCCGGCAAATGCACTGCAACAGCAACAACAACAAGCACTCTCACCGCAACAGCAACAACAACAACAGACAGCGTTCTATACGCCGAAAGGTGTGTGTCCGTCCCTTATCTTGATTCCTCTTAATCCAACTTAGAGCAGAAACCCAGTTTGGATTTTGTTTTGTAGTTTTCTCAATCTCCATCCTTTTACCACCCACACCCTCCCACACACACGCACACACACACAAACACACACATCTTCCACCATATTTAATTTTGTCCATTTTTCTTTATCGTTTGCAAAATCAAACCAAAAAACCAAAATAAAAACCGAAATCTCAGACTTACCACCACGCAATAAGTCCCGATCATCACGTACCAACAACACCACCAACATCTCCACAACAACAACATCCACATCGGCCGCTGGCAGTAGTAAGGGCAGTAAAAGCGGCAAAGCCAAAGACACAAAGCACCACAAGCAACAGCAGCCACACAGTCGTAGCAGCAGCAAGGACAAGTCGTCCTCCTCGTCCTCGTCCAAGCCGGTGCGTCGGAATATAGTCTACTAGGAGGAACTGAATCTGAATTATTTGCCATACAACCAACCAACACACAACATTGACCGATCGCCCGCCTGATCCCCTCATAAGTTTTTCTTCTCCCATCCAAACAAGAGAAACAAAATTTTGCCACTGAAATACACTGAAACAAATGTAATTTGACTATGCAATTGGTATGACATTTATATGGATAATTTTTTTCTTACGTTATCCTTCGGTTTGAGCAATTCCTTTTTTGATTTCCATTGTTTTTGTATTGTTTTTTTGATCCTTGTTGTTTGTCTCTTTCTTCCCTTCTCCCGCGATTGCCTTCCCTTCTTTCTAATGTCATTTGTAGCATGTTTTCGATTTCCCCCGAAAATTGATTTGATCTCCTTTTCTCTTTAATATTTTGTATTGTTGTTGTTTTTGTTATTGCATGTGCATTATTTGTCACTAACACTTAATTAATTAATATCCTAACCACTTTAAACTAAAACATTTGTACACTTGAACTAAAAATTATTACTAAAACGAAGAATGACAAGAGGTAGTAGAAATAGTTAGTATTAGAGTATAACTCTTAGTATGTATTAGTTATGATAACATTGACAAGGGAAACTTCAGGTACGCTAGTCACCGATTTAGATCAAATTTGGATGAGTTGTGGGTTATCCTTTTATTGAAAGCACTGTTCTATATCTTCTTTATCTATATCATTGGTCTTTGATGGAAAAAAGTGTGTCCAATTCAAGCATCTCGTTAGTCTAGTGAGTGGAGGTTCTGCATATATTGATCTGTTTCAACATCTAGTTTCCTAGATTACTTAGTGTTGACTAACAAGCACAAAGTTTTAGGAGTTTACTTTGAACGAACTTCTATAAATGCAAAGAGTCCAAACCGTCCAGTCCAAACCGACTAGAATACTTTTCTATTGATGTCAATATAGCAGAAACTTTGTTCCTTAAAGTATGCAATCAACAATGTTAGCATCGAACATTGAATTTTATATTGTCTGGACGTTGACGCGTGCAATGCGAAGTCCGTTCAAGTGGCCCATACGATACCAGGACGTAGCCTGTTTCGCGCGAGCCCAAGCTGAGAGCTGTCCACCTCCCGACCGACTGACCGTGGGGTACAGCCGTTTATCGGACGTCACGATTGCGTGGACAAATACAAATATTATCCACAATACCATGTCAAAATATTCTTTTAGGTTTCAAAAAGGGAATTCTTTAAGACAAAGTTGCTCCATTTGATATGAGGAGGGATATCAAAAGACATCCTTGTCGAAAATCAAAATTGATTAAAATTATTTAAGTAGCTAAAGGGAAACAAAAGCAAAACTTTGCAAGGGAATAACACATAACAACATATAATTTGTTTAAGGTTATTTTAACTAACAGATGTAATGATAATTTTCTGTTTAAACAACTAACTGACAACTAAAATTTACTAATTTTATCGAGACGTTGAATTGATCTTAGGAAATTAATGAAAATTTTCTTGTTTTTCTCTTGATTTAGGCGTCGCGCCGCCGCCGCTACAAGTAAGCTATAGTCGGCCGACATCGTTGCATGAGCAGCAGCAACAGCAACAACAACAACACGAGCAGCAGCAACTAGCATATGCTGATGCCTATGCCGCCTTGGGGCGTGGTCATTACGAATCGACGACTAGGGCGCCAAATAATAGCAAAGTTTGACAGCCAAAAAAACCAAAGGCAAAGCGGCAAAAGCAACAACAACAAAAACAACAAAAATCAAATGAACTCAAATTAAATGTAAATGTAATTTTTATGCTAATTATTTTTATTTAAAACATACAAAAAAAAAAAAAACACACAAAAAAAAAAAAAAACAAAGAAAAATGAACAAAAAAACAAACAAACAGTAACAAAAATGAATGCTAGGAAAAAAAAACGAGCGATATTTTTTAATAAATTAATTGATATGGAAATGCAAAATGAAAATCATTATTATTATAAATAATTGAAAAGGCAATATGCATGATATATACATATACACACACATATGTATGTATGTATTCATATATGTATATATTATTTGTGCAGCAACAAAACAAATATTTAATTGTACGCATATTAAATAAAACAACAACAAGGAAAACAACACGAAAAAAAAAATCATCATAAATGTCAAGGCATGAAAACGAAATTAATTAAACATTTAAAAAGCGCAAAAATATGTTTTGTACAAAAAGAAGAACGAAATCAATAAATAAAAGAAAAAAGTGAAAAGTAAAACTAAGCGATTAATTTAGCGGCAACCAAACAAACAAACCCAGGAGAGAAAAACAAAAAGAAAAACTCAAAAGAAGAAGCAGAAGCATTTAAATTGTATTTAACTTGTAATAAAGGCTAAAAAATAAATGAAATAATGTTTAATTAAAGCCGTCAAAATTGCATTTGTAAACTAGCAAACAAACAAAAAAAAAAAAACAAACGAAACCCACACATAAAAACATAATGAAAAATTAAAGACATTAATTATGAAAGAGAAAATGAATAAACAAATGTTTAACTTAAATTTCGTAAATTTGTCCCTTCTCAATTTGTTGCCAAATTTTCAAATGCTGCAAAACAAAAAACACAAAAAAACAAAAACGATTCAAACTGTTTTTCATATGTCGTGGAGAGTTTTTGATTTTTAAGATTCATTGATTTTATTTGTAATTTTAGTACACTTATTCCAATTCATCATTTTGTATTAGGTTTAAAGCTTTATGTTTAACTAGAAGGAAGGAAAGAGCAAACGGAGCAAGGACAGACCGGACCGGAGAATGGAACCGGAATAGAAAGCTGTTTTTAGCCAGCAGCCACTGATTATGTTTAATGTTATCTATATCTATATATATATCTTCATAAATCTGAATGTATTTTGTATGTGTATATGTTTTAATTATAGTATATATGTATGTATGTACACTCTTGTATAGGGCAACTGTCATATTCTTGTATTTGTTGTAGTTTCTCTTTTTATGTTTTTGGTTTATGTTTTTTGTTTCCTCTTATTTCCTGCCGCGTGTGTGTTTCTGCTATTGGCAAGCTCAAGCAGCAAAGTCACGACTGATGAACTAATTAATATACATTTATATAAATATACTTACTAATACATCTACATATATGTGTATGAACAACTAGCTACGAACAAAGGCAACAGCTGCCTCCTCCAAACATCAAGAGATCGAATGTATATCCATTTGTGTTCAATCGGAAATTCTTTAGACGAGTTTTTAACTCTTTTGAGTTGATTCGATTTTCATTCGCTTAACCCCAAGACCAAGCCGATGTCAACCGATTTAAAATTTCCCTTTTAAAAGGCATTGAAAACCTTTATTTGGCCGAGCAAATATTAATTTATAATTAACAAAAGATTTTACTTTCAAGATTCATTCAAGTCCTTTTTGACATTTGTATTAAAAAGTTATTGAGTTTGTTTCTATGTGAAAAATCTTCACTTGGCCGGGGTTATTCGTCTTTTTGGTTCTAATCTATCCCTCGTTTGATGTTAATCTCATTTTGAACTTGTTCTATGCATTTCCAATTCCTCAAGCAACAAATCTGAAACTAAACCCAACTTGAAAGCAAATCTTGTAAATAATAAAAGAAATGTATGAGATAAAAACTTAATTAAAAACATAAATAAATGAACAAAGAAGAGAAAAAACAAAATGAATATGTATATGTAATAAGTTAATAAGAAAAAAAATATAAAATTTAATTGCATATACATAAAACTCAAAATAAGTTTAAAAACAAATTATGAAATTTACATAAATTGATATATTATATATATATAAAGAAAAAGTATGTACTAAAATGGCAGACAGAAAAGAACGAAACAAAAAAACAAGATGAAAACTATTCTTATAGTTTTTCTGATCACACACACACAAACACAAATACAAGACAAAGAACAAAAACCGGAAAACATTTAACTATTAATTTAATTCTAATACAAGATAAAGAATGAATTAATTAATTGACTTTAAGTAAACTAATTAATTATATGATTATGAAAGAAGGCATAATGGAAAAACTGCTACAAAAACTGCTAAGAAGCAAGATTGAATATGAGAAGCGATAATAAAAGAACAAGAAGAAACTACTATTTTATAAAATAAAACTAAATAACAATTGATTTTCATTCGTCTTCCTCGCCAGAGGCATTCGAGTTGTTGGTCTCATCTGGTTGTTCCTAAGACTTTGTACAATAATCGACAGATTCGCCATATAAAGAGTTGTTCAATGGGGACGGTACAAAAGTAGATCGATTGAAACAGGACACGACGACATATTCTCTCCTCCGACCTCTTGACATTTCTTTTTAGTAAGGCTTGCCATTTCATCATATGTAGAAATACGATCCAACAAAGAGACAAATCTATTTAATGAGCGTCCAATTTATAAAGGTTATAATTGTCCTAGCAAATTAACAATCGAGCGTGAAGTGAAAGAATTTAAATCTACAGAATCAGGATGCAATCAAGTGACCATTGTGTCGCGAATATTGTCAATTGAGGAAAATCAAAACCACGACTCTGTGTGAGTAAATTGGGTTCAGCAACTGGAAAATGTTGTGGAAATAGAGTTCTAAAATTATTTTACTTATTATCAGTATAGGATAGAGTTGTAAACTATCAACATAACTAAATGTAACAAGCAGAACTATGTCCTTCGGCTTAGACAAAATGACATCCATACTCTAACCTAGGATTCGAACCTGGATCCTCGTTATTCAATTGCCTAAATGACTCGTCCACATAGACTATTAATCAACCGAGAATTACACTTATACATAACAGTATCGAATGTTTGTTCACAGGAATAAAGAAGAAATTTAAAATTGTTTTTGTGTTATTTTCAAAACTTTTGTAGCCATTCATAAATACTTTTATAGGAATCTGCCCGATTTCACATATGTAAATTGGATGAGTGAAACGAATAGATTGAAATGCTTTTAGTCCTTGAACATTTATGTTGGCCCGAATGCCAAATTATTTCCCTCGATTGTTGGTACTTCAAGCCTTTGTAAGTAGATTTGGTTTAAGCAAATGACATTAAACGGTTCGTTAGGATTCTTTATTTTAAATTTCACAGTCGATTGTGTCAGACGACTTGAAAGGGTTATAAGCGACTAAGCTACCAATAAGAATGTTAGATCTGTGTGACATTTCTTAAAAATTCGACGCATTTAAAATATTTTCAAGAATCTAAGTGCAAACGAATTGCTACAAGGCCACTCTAAAGCCTGTATGGACGTATGGTATTCAACTCTGGAGCACAGCGTCTAACTGAAACGCTGAAATTCTACAGCGTTTCCTGGACAAGCTTCTACGCAGAACTGTCGAAGTGCCTCCTTATGTGCTTAACTCAGTCATCCACAGACAGTTTAACATCCTGTCAATTAAGTGAGAGATCCGGAGGTCTTTCATTCGGTACCTCTCCAGGCTAGAAACCCATGATAATGGACTCGCACTCTAACTGCTACACAACAGCATCCAGACTAGACGTCTAAAAAGAAGTCACCCTCTTGACCTGCCATAGATCGCAAATACATATAAATAAACAAAAAAAAATTTCAAAAAGTCCTCCTAATTTACCGCTTTTTACATTAACTTAGAGATGGTAATTTATTTGCAAAGTTCACAAACAATTTTTCTCGATTGTTTCTCCCAGTTCATCTTAGACTTAGACCTAACCCAGCAAGACTACCATATATGTATATATATTCTTGATCTGCGTGCCTAATCGAGTTGGTGAATCTTGGAATATATGAATGAATCTTCGTATTTAAGACTCTATTTACCTAAGTGTTTAATTTGACAATTCTTTGGACTAACTTTTCATCGAAAAGGCTACTTTATTGAGAAATATCTTATTGAAAATATAAAAAAGAAGTATAGTAAAGCCGCAAAAACAGGCAGTATGCAGCTTTTTTGACCAACCCGAGTCGATCCAGCCATGTGCGTCCGTAAAAACATCTAGATCTGTCAGACTATAAAAGCTGGAGCCACCAAATTTGGTGTACAGACTCGTATAGTATTTAAAGTGATCAAGATTGTTTTAAATTTTTGTTTTTACTTAATATTAGTATCCAGCAACGTACCAGATTAAATCAAAATCGGAAGAAAAATAGCCCAGTGAGGCATGTAAACGTTTTTCCAACGGTCCAGAGTTGGCGGGGCCCTCATATGCTTGTAGAAAGCATGGGAACAGAATTTTTTATATGTACATCAATGCATTTGTTTCTATAAATGGTCTACCTAAGTCAAAATCAACTAAGCCGATTTATTTAACGAAATCTACAATCTATTATTACGTCCAGACAAATTATTGGATTAGTTAGGAACTACTTATTTTATTGATAATCAGTTTTCTGATCGCAGAACTTGCAACATAATAAACAGTTCTCAAACCGAATTCCATTTTTCTGTCAATTCGAATGGGCGCATTTTGATGCCAAGTTCCTCGATTCCTACGGCTTATTGATACAATATAATCTTTGGATCTTTTGTTTAGGTCAATATGTTCTCCCGAAGAGGCATCGACTTTTGTTTTAAGGGTTAAAAATTTAACATACTTTATTCACATTTGTTAGCAATTCTCAAGGCACTTTACAACAAAAGTTACGACGTTAAGTTACAGATACTTAAAAATTAGTATACAAAAACATTTTTTGGTTAACAATGACGAACACACAAATGAGTTGCGAGAAGTCGAGACTCGCTCTCGTCCTTTGAAGGACAACTAGCTCCCAACTAAGCACGTATTCTGGATGCCTTCTTGCTCTTATCAGCCTTGGGCGGGGGTGGGCCACTGCGTCCTCCTTGTATATGGCGATTGTAAATGCTAAGGAATAAAACAAAGCAAGGGTCAAGGTCGGTTTTCTCATTGGAAAGATGAGGTTCACTTACATTTTGTAGGTCTCCGTCTTGAGGTACTCAATCACATGGCTGATTCCCAACAGATACTGCTCAGCAATGGGATTCACCCAGGGGTTTTCTTCCATTTTCATTACCGATTTGTTGCTCAGCAAATCCAACTGGGCAACCTCTGGGGGCAGGACCTGGAGGCGATTGTTTTGGATGTGCAATTCACGTAGGCGCTGCAGTTCACCGACTTCTCGTGGCAACTCAAGCAGATCATTGTCCCGAAGACCGAGGATTTGCAAGTTTTTCAGTTGGCCCAGTTCTTTTGGTATGTACTCAAAGTCATTGTCGCCCAGGTACAAGGCACGGAGTGTCTCCATGCCGAAGAAATTGCCAGGCAGCACTTGTTCATTCAAGTTGTTGTAGGACAAATCGAGCACCTCGAGAACGGGAAATGCACCAAAACCTCGCGGCAAGTTGCCCAACTTGTTGATGGACACATTCAGAATACGTAACTTTGGCATGGATGAGAGTGACACTGGCAACTCGGTCAACTGATTATTCGAGAGATTCAATATTTCCAGATTCAACAGATTCGCAATTGCCGGATTGATCAGACTGATCTTGTTGTGCGACAATGTGAGCCGCGTTATATTGGACATGTTGACTGAAATAACCAAATAGATATAGATAATAATATTAAATTGTTGAGTATTTAAAATGATTATGTAAGAGAATGATAAGAATGATATTCTTTGTCTTAATAGATGTCGAGATGCAAATAAAATATCCTTAAACCACTCCTCATCCCTCTGCATATTTACAGTGATCTCGTCCAGTCCATTTTAATAAATGTGGCTAAAAGAATTCTGACTAGCATCAAACGTAATTGAGTAACATTGATTGGCACTATCCTTTCTAGAAAGTCCTACAGAAAGCTAACATAAAAAACGGAATATCTCTCAGGTCGTCTTTGTTAATGAGATTTCAAAGACTTCTTTCAATGAAGGACGCCTGAAAGAGCATACCCTTTCTAAAGTATTAGTCCAGCAAATTGATATTAAAGTTTGAATGTTATATTAGCAACTAGTAGATTGAAGAGTATATTGTTTTTATTCAGATAATACAACAAATAGATATTTGTTCCTACTGAAATCGCATTAAGTATTCAATTTTGTTCTCAAATTGGTTTTCGGTAATTATCGATCTATTACAATTTGAATATCCTTGGTTTCTAGATGAAATGTTAAGAAACTGAGTAAAACTGAATTTAAGAAAGTTGTTGAAAATACAAACATATGCATCTAATATGATACTAAAACATTGTTTCAATACAATAAATTCTTCCTGTCTAAAAAGTTTAAAAAAAAGAAGCTGTAAGAATGAGCCGTTTAAAACAATGTTTCCCTTTAAATGTTGCATGAATTTAAACAGAATCCAATTTCCTACAGGGTTCAAACGTAAACAGCTGCTGGTCCACGCAACAGGCTGAATTGCTATTGGAGTAAGCGAGATAACTATATGAACAGAAATCGTCTTGTTGTTGCTGATAAAATTCTTTAGTGTTAATTTAAAACAAACAAACAAAGTTACAGAATGTAAAAACACAAATTAATAAAAGAATCAACGAACTTGTTAGTATTCTACTTATTACAATTTTGTCTTGCAATGTTAATTCTTCTTCTTCCTGCACTTTTGTTTAACCCCCGCACAACCCCTTTATGACCAACAAATGGTGGTTGGCGTCATCGCAAAAAATAAACAAAATATTTTTTAATTCACTGAAATTTTGTTCAATTATTTTTAAAAATCTCTATTAAAGCGTTCGTTTCACTAACGATTCCCTATGATTAAGGAACTTTTGTGGCAGCTGCAGCTGGGCGAGGTTGCAAATGCGTGGGAGTGAGGACTATTGGCGTTTTGTTTCAGTTTTAATTGAATCAACAATTGGTTTTAATACTTACACAATCCTGGAAGCTCCTCGAACGACACCAGACCCTTGTCGACCAGGTCCAATTCCCGGTTTTGTGTTTCCCGAGCTTCATCCAAGACCTTCTTTGCTTTCGACATTTTCGCTGTGTTGACGGGCAGACAAGAAACCGTTGACTGACTCATTTTTGTTTATCCACTGGCGTAGTGTGGCCCCTTTTATTTTAAATTGAAGACTATATAATCGAAAATTATAATTTAAACGAAAAATTAATTTAAATGATGAAATCAACTTTTATACGGAGTGAAATAGAAAACAACAGCTTTGGAAGATTTAAAACCTTACACTTGAGATAATATATAAATCTGTCAATGAATTAAACAAACTAAATATCAGAATTAAAAACCCTTTTTATAGTATTTATGTGTCTGCTTATTTAAAACAAAATGAAATATACTTGAGAGTTGGTCAAAAGTCCTCTTAACACTTCCTAACTACGCTCATGTAGCTGCTGTTTCAAGAAAAGTATCAGTTCTTCTATGTAGATAACAATATATTTTTATCTACTTAGGCAATTTTACGTAAGTCCAGTGGCGCCAGCTCCTCTAGCTGTCAAACTGTGTGTAGGCTAAACTTCTTTAAACTCCATTTCCCGCCGTTTTGTCCGCAATAAACAATGGATAAATTAACAATTTAGATTTTTTTCAGCTTTAAAGGAAAAGTTAGCGCAAACGATAAATTTTGTGAAATTTCCATTTTTATTCCCTCAAATAGTTTCATAAACGGTGAACTTGATTGATTCGAATTTCCAGTGCTTCTCAAACCGGAGTCGAAGCTGTTGTAACTTGTATTTTGCATATGTTTCTTTGGTTAGACTTTTTCTCTGATTTTTCACACTGAACTTCAAGTTTCACAATTATTTGGGTCACTTTGTTACAAAAACTATGCACTTGACCCAATTCCGGAATGCAGTGAATCCGTTTTCCATTTCAAAACAATACAATTTCCCCTGAAGAACTGAAACTCTTTGTCGTTGTTCTTGTCAAACTAATTCTCCTGCCCCCGCAGCACACAAACGATGGGAATAAACGAATTGAAATTAATCACAAAAATAGCCAAAAGATGCTTCGACGGAATGCGTCACCTTTCGTACAAGTGAGCGACGCCAGCCTCGCGTAGTAACTGAATCTCTTACAGCGTCAACGCGATCGATCGGATGGATGGGAATCTGCGCATGGGTGTGGTGGAAGGGGGGATCTCGATGTTGTCGCGGTTGTGGATCTGTTCAGCTCTCGGCAAAGGCCGCTGGAGCTGGGGCTGGTTTTGCCGTCTTTTTTACCTTTTCTGATTATCGGCAAATAAACACAAAAAAAAATTCCAAAGCAAAACTTGATACAAGTTTGGTTTTGTTGTTCGAATACCCCATACAGGCCAGTATACAGGGGTATATCAGGACTGACATCAGTACGCAAGTGCTGTCATTTATATATTATCTTCCTTAATCTTCAAAATTTCTACTGTAAGTTTTTTCATATCACTTCTCAAATTCATTTTCTCAATAAGTTAATCTCTTCTCTAATCGTATTCTTTTCATCACCGATTTATGGTACCCGTTTTTATGCTTGTTTCTCTAACGCAGTGGCACGGCCCATTCCTGGACGCTGCCGTCTCACATACACTGTAAATCAGGGGTAGGCACGCATACAATCATAAATTTGGTTTTGCATTTGTGTGTGTGTTGCAACAAACACGAAGTCGGAAACTTTTTTTTTTATTTATTGTATTATAACCTACTTTAAAGAAATAATATTGCATATATGTTAATTAAATATAAGGATATTGCCAGAAAAGAGAATACATTTGCAAATACTACGCACATTTAACGGATAAAAAGCTTCTTATTGTTAAACGTTTACTTTTAGTTTTGGTAAATTTAAAATTTTTCTATCGGTTGGTCATCATGCAACACCAGTAATCGGGTTATCGTCAGTGTTGAAAAGTAAAACTGTGGATACCAGTGTTGCAAGCGACACACCTGTCACCACATGTCACGCATAGGAACAACAAAGTAGGCTTCGGCCTCAGATACAATGTATAAATGGCACGCTCAAGAGGCAATTCTCCGACATTAGCTGACATGAAACCGTTCGCATCACATGCCAAATAAAATTAAAATGACTCCAAAAATAAATTTGATTATTATTTTAATATCATTTCACATTTGTCATATTTTGTTTCAATGAAAAAAGAATCTTAATACTGAAGTGTCTTGAATATGTTTATTCCGATTTGGCTGTTAATGCTCATTAAAAATATTAAATTATGCGTAAACATAGCTCGAAGATAACTGTTGACCGGTTCGTGCAGTCGCAGAATAACTGTTCTTCAGAGAGAGCAATCGTTTTGCATTGTTCCTTAAAAATTGTTAATCGCGCTCAATCAACGAGCAGTTTTCTCCGTTTGCATTTGAACGATGCGACGATTTAAAATGAATTTTCCTTGGACAAAAGGAGATACATTTAAATTGTAGGAGATTTTTCTATTACTTTCGTTTATGTTAATACTACCGGACAGAATACGAAATTTTGTTCTCCACTAATAAAGGGAAGGAAGTCCTTTTCTCTGATACAGTAAAACGAAAACTTAGTTTCTTGTTGATTTTTAATCACTTTTTGTAGCTTTGAGCGATTTATTTTATTTTTTTTTTTTGGCGACCTTTATGAGTGTATTTTGCTAAAAAATTATGTTTCTTAAACATATAATTTCCTAAAGTGACTAGAATCATATATTTTCCTATCCTCCAAAAAAGGGCCGTCTTCGCATGATGTAGGACTTTTTCCGGTTGTGCCCTTTTGGATGCATTCATGCAGATGTTGGAATATTGCCATTGTGATCCAGCGGCAGTTGAACAATCTTTTCTTTTGTTCCATTCCAAATCTTTTGGCCGTGATCTCATGGATTGGTCCACGTCGTGGGTACTGCAAATAGCAGACTACATAAATTTTCTATTTTTTTTACTTGGCCCTTCAGTTTGTTGCTTTTCTGACAATACGTTGTATTCCGTTAATTGCTTTACTTAAGGATTTTTTAACATCTTTGTTTGACTCGATGCCACCGGGTTCTGTGATTTCTCCGGTGCACTATGGGCGATTTTTCATAATGGGCGGCAAAAAGTCATCAAATTTATGGTGAAATATTAAGAAAATGTTATTTTTTATTAATAGTAAACACTTCAGTTAGCTGAAAAACAATTTTTTTTTTATCGGGTGGCAACTCTCTTTTTGTGCCAGCCCTTCAAACCAGCAGATCTGTTGAAGCTCGCAATTATATAAATTGGCGCTAAAAATTTCATGCTGTTGAAAGTGCTTAAATTATTATTGGTTTCGTTTAAATAAATAAGTGTAATATGGATAGCAAAGCTTAAGGTATTTAGGATATTTTATTTACGCTAAATGTGTATAAATGTTCGTGGTGTTTTTAATGTCCAGTGTTATTGTTGATTGTATTTTTAGCAAAAATCTAACAATTTTAATTGTGTTCCGTGGAGTATTATATATATATATAAGTTACTAACGAATGAGTCTAGTTTATTGTAGTAATCATTTTTTTTGCTCATTTTTGTTCCTTTTAAAAAAAATTGCACTTGAAGTTTCCTTTACGTTCAACAACAACACGCTTGTTGATATTTGGAACAACAACAATCGCAATGCTGATGCTGTCGTAGCGTACATAATGGAAGAAAAAAATGAAGATAATTTGAACAAATCAAACATACATCAAATTAAGGCAAAATGGACTAATTTTGAATATTATATAAAACGATACTTGCGCAAATACAATCGAAATCTTGAGCGATTCAAGTCAATTTACACAGAATGGTTTGCAAAATGTATGGAAATAAATATGCGAAATGTAATGACTGAACAAAATGATAAAAATAAAATGATGATAAGAAAGAAGGAAATTCAGAAAACAGTATGGAAGGTAATGGGTTTGCATATTAGCATACCAAAACAGAACGGAAGTGGTAACAGCAATGATGGTAACACGGCGAGACGAATCTTTGGAAATACAAAACTGTTTGCATCCATAACATTGTTTGATGAGGTCATTTTGAATAATTTTTACTATATATTAATAGCAATATCGTGTGAATTCTCGATCAGCCCAAAAAAGTACCGACAATTTTGTAAAGACACTTTTAAGCTATATATGAAAACATATCCGTGGTACCCAATGTCTCCAACTGTACATAAAATATAAGTTCACGGAGCAGACATTATAAATTTGTGTATAGTTCCAGTTGGATGTTTGGGTGAAAATGCATCAGAAGCTTGTAACAAGCATTATAAAATGGACCGACGTTCTCATGCCAGAAAAAAATTCTAGATTAAGTAATATGGTGACGTTTTTAATAGAGCCATGGACTCATCTGATCCATTAATATCAAGCTACTATATAAGTAACAGGCTGTAAAATTTAAAAAGAAACCGGTTCCAATAGAAGTTATAAACCTTTTAGAGTATCCAACATCAGAGCTGAGTTTATACAATTTTGGAAATGATAAAGACACCGAATCAGACAACGAAAGCGATGACAAACATGAGAATTCTTTTGTTTTGGATGAAGAAGATTAGAAACTTTTTGATTTTTTATGTTTGGAATATTGTTAAAACATGGTAAAATATTATTTTTCTATTTTTATGCTTTGCTTTATAATAAAAATTGAAATTTTTGTACAGGTGCCGGGGTTATAAAGGGGCGGAAAATAAAGGCGTGGTCAAATTGACTAAAAAAAAAAATCCGAAATCAAACTAAAATATTAGTAACACTTAAAAAAAAAATTAAGCGCCTAGCTCTATGTGTGGACTTTATAGCGCCAAAATCAACTAATCGCCCATAGTGCAGTGATTAAAAAACTGCAAGAAGTTCATTTGGTTTGTTTCTCCTTTTGCTGCGTTGATCCAGACGGACGGAATGACGGACGGACATGGCTATTTGAACTCGTCTCGTCCTGCTGATCAAGAATATATATACTTTGTATGGTCGGAGATGCTTCTTTCTATGCGTTGCACACTTCTGACCAAAATTAATATACCCTTTTTGCAAGGGTATAAAAATAGACAGAAGTCGAAAAGTTTTATACACTTGCCAGTGAAACCATGCGGACAAGGTGAATGCAAAACTTTAAATCAAAAAAAATTAATACTTGTAATTTGGATATTTTGAAAATTATTTTTTTAACGATAAGCACATTAATTATAGTTATTTTAATACAGTTAAAAAACTAAAAAATCAAGGAATCAGAAAAAGTATGCGAACAATCTAAACAATGCAACAAAAAAGGCACTTAATGAATGAATAAACAAAAAAACTAATAGGAGGTGGCAACCCTTCCTTTTAATAGTTTCAACATTGATATAACCAGTTTCTCGGTTACGCTTGGCGATATTTGAAGCCACTCCTCCATTATGACGGTTTTTAACATATCTTTAGATGAAATGGTTACCTGGCGAATCCTACGCTCCAGAAAATCCCCCCAGATGTTCAATAGGACTTAAGTCCGTCGACTGTGGTGATGAGTGCAGCTGGTTTTTTGTATTGTACAGCAACCACAGCTTCACATTATGTGCTGTATGTTTGGGGTCATTATCCTGTTGGCTTTTAAGATGTCCAAATAATCCTTAAGGTCCATTGTTGACTCAGTAAATACAAGGTTGACAACTCCACTTGCTGCTATAGACCCCTATACCAGCACACCGCCACCATGAGCGTGTAGGAGCAAGATTGTGTACTTCATATACTGTACTACTTTTACGCCACACAAGTTTGCGTCCTTTGATGCCAAAAATAAAAAATTAGCTCTCATCACTTAAAATTACGGTGTTCCAAAAGTCACGGGTATGTAAGCCCTCCTTTTTCAACATTTTTTGCAATGTGTCCTCATGGAGATCCTTGCCAAACTTCTGGCTAATGTCCTGACCAATCTTAGCTGCAGATATGCCAGGATTTAGCCGTACAGTTTTTAAACGTCCCTCTTCTCTCGTTCGGTCAGAATTGCAGGCCTCCCAGCACGCAGCTTGGACTTGACAGAGCCAGTCGACTTGGCACAGACGAGTGCGTCCTGCCAACAATACTTCCAACTTCTCGTAGAGGTTTTCCCTCATCGCGCAATTTCACGATCAGATTTCTTTAATCGGGATAAATTTCTTTCGACTTGTTGCCCATTGCGACAAATTGCATAGTTTTTCTGACAAGTGCATAATTATTTGCGCAATAAAACGGGATATGGTCGGAATTATGAAGGCGGTAATAGCAAAGTGTTTCCGATGCGGACAGGAGAGCAATTTTACGAGAGCCTTCAAACTCCCATGAGGCAACCCCGAAGATTAGGGCTAATGCCGGTGTGAAAGCGAGCCTATCTATCTGGAGGGGCCCGATGGATACAATTATTATTTCCATGATCTTAGGAAGAAGGAACACCAATTGGATCGACTTCATAGCCGTGTGGGCAGTTTCATGATGTGGGGAGCTGAAAGCGTACTGGAAACTGCTTTTCTGTTTCATCTCTCTTTTCAAATCGGCAATGGCATTTTCAACATGATCCCAATCCACACAACCGGGATGACTAAATCTTGGATTGCAGTTTACGAATTGTTTCCGAAGTGCCATTGCCGAACCTACACGAGCATTTACAGTGTATGTGAGACGACAGCGCTGCGGCAGAGCTAGGCCCTAGTCCGGGGAATGGGCCGTGCCGACCACTGCACTATGGTCTGGATGTCGATTTTTTTGGCATAACCTACAGTTCGAATGCTAGAGAGTTGAAATTTTGCAAGCATGCTGGAAATACTTAAAGAAATTTTCAATTTTTTTTTTTTTTTGGAATTGCACCATGGCTTTACCGCGATTTGTCGAAAGCTATCAAATTTGACCCGATTGCATACTTTCAGGCTGCATTTTTAAATATTCGGAACTGTTTTGACCAATTAATAATTATAAACATGCACAAAATAAATAGTTTAAAATTTTATTTGTCTCATATTTGGTAGTGTAGAAAAGTGGTATAAAGAAAATAGATTAAAAAAATTTTTCTTGTGTTTCATTGGCATCGTCTTCTTCTTCTAGCTCTATGCCGTGAATGTCCTCCTCAGAATTAGAATCACAATCAGATTGTAAGTCCGATTCATTTCCAGATAAATCTGTATCTTCAGTAGACGGCAACTCCAGAAAACTTAAAACTTCTTTGGGAAGAGGTTTTTTCGGGTTTTTCCTTTCCCTCTCCTTCAAACAGACACTCGATAGTAATGGATCCGAGGAATCCATGGCTCTATGAAAAATGTCACTCATTGTATTGACTCGACTATCTTTCCTTGAATGTGATCGTCTGTTTATTAAGTGAATTTTCTAGGAGGTAAGCTAAAGCTTCATCTGGAGTAAGTGGAATGGGTTCTTGCATTTGACGTCGGTTTCTCGTTTAAGTTGGGTATTCAGGTGTTTTTTTAGAACAAACGCCGCATCCTTTCTGCATTCTGCAAGAAGATTCGTGTTGAGATTAGTCTCATTTGCAAGCTCACAAGCTAGTTTCCTTTTTTAATCTTGCCCCTGCATTTGTTTGTCCTGTTGTCTTCGGTGTCTTACAATTTTCATTAACAACTATTGATATTTTAGATTCAAGCCAATTAGAATGCTTGGACATAAATCGTTCCAACATTTGGTTGCATTTCAATAGGTTTTTTTTAATGAATGATTCAAAATTACTTATTTTTTTATCTATTTCTTTTATTTTTTCGTATTCCAGATGGTTATTGTTGAGTTTACTGTAGATCCATTCTGATACAGATTTTATTTCTCGATTGTTGCTGCACCAAATATCGATGAGTTCTTTATGACAAAATTCGAACTTGCCTGAATATTATAAAATGAATGGAAAAGGGGGAAAAACGGGGCGAAGGCATTAGTTTGCGATCAAAGACGACATATATAGGTACCAACTTGTCATTACTTTTTGTCAGCAGGTGTCAGCTCGTTAGTTTTATTCCACGAAACACAGAAAACGCAAAACAATTTTCTAAAAAAATACACATTTATTGGACATTACACAACACTTAAATCCTAAGACTACACATAAAATAAATATATACATTAAAAACTACATACCTTGATGGATATTTTCAATATTTTAAATTATTTTTATGTGCAAAATTCCACAAATGGTGGCACTTTAAACTTTAGGTTGTCTGACTTTGAGACCCTGGTACGAACCCAGGGATGCCATTAAAATTTTTTTTAATCGATATTTTGTGCTCAGGGTATCTACTTTCATAATCAGTTACCAAAACCACCGAATCTTTTCATGAAAATTTGGACTTTATGCCAAAAAAATCGACATCCAGACCATAGTGGATGGGAAGAAGAGAAGATTGTGCTTAATAAATGCAATTACAAAGGCAAATGTTAAACATAACACAGGCCGACATGATTTTTGCTGACGTTAACTTGACTAACTAACTAACTCTTAACTAACTCGGGTACGCTGATTCTAACTGCATACTTGGTTTTTGTCCATCACGTTTAGATTTTGTGAAATCTGGGGTTGGAAAACAGGCACCCAAAAGTATACTATAGAAAGTTTAAAACAAAAATTTTCAACTTTTTTAACAGATTTTAGAATATTCTGTGTAAGAAAATTAGTTCTTGTTTGCACATATAACTAATAAACAATTTGTTAGACGCAGCAGATTCCCATAATTCTTTAAAATTAAAATGTAGACAATTCTTAGAATCCCTATAGCATACTTTTTGGTTACTCTTTGATATTTTGTAAATTTATTTTCAATCAAGAATAATATATTAATAGGATAAAATAATAATGTTTTTAATACAATATTATGCTTATATCATGGAATAATATATTGCAAATGAGCTCATTTTGAATAATTTGAACGCATTTTTTTCGAAATCCTGACGTGATGGAGAAAAACTAAGTACAGGGCCGTGATCAGCACCCCCCAATTACTATAGGAGACCTATTGAACTTCAAACACTTTTTCATGACCTCAAAAATGTCGGCCTGTGTAATCCATAATCCACCTGGTACAGCCCTAAATTTGGTGTCATGCTCTAAATTTATTGGAGAACGACGAATAGTACAAGTTGGAAATGAGACCAAACTCAATTCCATTAATATACTGCTGTTGAATAAAGAATCAATTTTTAAAGAACAAAACTTTATGAAATTTGCAAAGAAAATAAAAACAATATTCTTTTGAATTGGTCGATGTGGAGAAGTTCGAGAGTTGTGTCTGTCAAGGAGACAGTGGGAAATATTAGGCAAAGGAAGGTCTTAAAATATCAAATTCCCAGAATCATGCAGATCGATCTACACTAGCACAAGAGTTTAAAAGATATAAGAGAAATGTGGATCTATCCAAAGCTAATACATATTTACTTTTCTTGGAGATTCTTCAAGGCAAGGATTACAATAATTACATATACTTCTCTTTTCACGTCAGCGCCGATTGACGTAGAGTTATGGACTAATTCTTGTCCGCCGTTCGTTTTATGTGGGCTCAATTGTCAGTGCGAGTCTTCCAGTTCAGTCGAATGCCCTTTGGGGGAGTAAGCTTATGCAGCATCTCCATAGTAAACATATTGTTGTAGTGCCACTCTTCATCTACTATTTTAGTCTCGAGATCCTAGATTTTAATGTGGATTTACATGTCCCTATTTATAGTGTTGCAGGGTATGTTCTACCATCTATCTATCATAAAGTTGGTTTTTTTATCTGATATACTTTTAAAGATCCTTTGGCAAAGTTATTTTCAATAAGCTGCACGTGCTTCGAACAAAAATTTTATGTGAAAATCATTCGAGATTTTAAAGTAACGGCTTTACCGAGATTCTCTTCGGGTGTGCCATGGCATTCTCTGACGCCTAACTGGTAATCAGTCTTTCAAATAATTTGCAGATGCCCCTAAAGAACAAGTCGGACGGTATGAGGCAGATTTCACAAGTTTCTGAATGAGGATGTCTTATACCTTTATTCTCTCAAATCTTGTGACGAATTAAAAAGGAAAATTAATGAAATATTAAACAAAGCAAATACTGCAAAGTTAAAAAGTTCTGATAATGTATGCTACCTTAAATGTGACACACCGTTAAAAATCAGTAAACTTTTCTATAATAGTTTTTGTCAAAGGCCCTAACTATTTTCCAAAAGAGCCGTCAAGGATGCAAATCTAACTTCAATAGTTCCAAATGTGTGGATTTTATTTGAAAAATCCATGCTTCTCACATAAACAGCACTATGTGGTATGCTCACTATATCTTTACTTTTATCGAACTTTAGACCTTCAAAAATTAAATGTATACACCGTAAATCAAGTCGAATAATAGGATCCGATTAAAGAATGGTAGTTCCGTCGGGGATAATGGAAACAATTGTGGTTAACGAATAATTTATTTGTTCATTAAATACATTGCCGACAACGATGAATTAGATCCGACAATTAGGGATAAAGAGAATCAGAAAACAGCTTGCCCTGCATTCTTTAACGATTGAAAAGCATAAAGCGGTGAAAATCATAGATGCAGCGGATGCGATATTATATACACTAGAATGGACATATCGTAAGGAATATGATATCATCATATTAACCTCTTACAATGAAAATAAGGCGGTGGCAATGATAAGACACATTTCAACCAGAGAAGGAGTAACACACCACCAGATTTTAGTATTACAATAAACCCACCTTCTAACAGTAGTAATTAGATTAATAAGTGATTACACTTAAGTCTAATGTGCGCTTACAATAAGAGATCAACATTTAATGATGCAAGATCTCATTAAGGCGACTAAAAAGCCAATTACAATTACAATTACAATTACATTTTGTGGCTGATACAATTGACCAGCCGAAACCCATTTCTCCAATAACTTATGCGTCAAAAACAGTTGCTTAGGCTTTCCCATCAATGGGGAACTGTTGCATCGGCCAAGCCAAGAACGTTTGGAAGGCCTTTTCAATTAAAGAAAATAGGTATTAAATTTTCTGCAAGCCATTGGGAAGGACGTCGAAGATTTGCTAAGACATATGAGGGACACAGACCTTTTTGGTTTGTATGAACGACTCTTAAAAGTAAGTTGTGATGTGAAGATATTTGGATTGGAATCAATATCTATATACCAAGTAAGCTATCAATTAAGTAGATGAGGTAATTAACACACTTCCGGAACAACACACAACTAAAACAGCAGAAATACCAAGAAAACAAGCTGTCTAAAAGTATCTGTTGGATGCAACGAGAGCTGGAAAATAATATTTCATTTTGACCCGGATTTGTCAGGGAATACGTCTAGCACTAAAATAGACATATATGTATGTACATCTATCTATTACTAAAAAACAAGGACATCTGTTATTGGTTTAAAAATCAGTAGCCAAATTCGATTCACTTGGGTAACCTGCAGTCTAAGCTTTTTAAGGAGCTATAACTCCACATCCTCTTTGCTAAGAATAAGCCTTTGGCCAGTGTTTTCCAACTGCTAGAACTCCAGAACTCGGGTCTGAGCACAGGCAATTGGTGTATGTTGCAACGGAAGATGCACTGACCAATTCCAAAGATTACAAGAAAAGGGAATTACTTATATTGGTGACAAGGGGAGGTCCTGCTTTATTTTATAAAAACAAAAGAATTCAACTTAAAATTGTTACGAAAATAAATTGTTTCATGTATTTAAGTTATAATAGGCAAATTCAATTACAATTACAATTACATTTACATTACATTTTGTGGCTGATACAATTGACCAGCCGAAACCCATTTCTCCAATAACTTATGCGTCAAAAACAGTTGCTTAGGCTTTCGCCCATCAATGGGGAGGTGTTGCAACGGCCTAGCAATAAGAACGTTTGGAAGGTCTTTTCAATTAAAGAAAATAGGTATTATATTTTCTGCAAGCCATTGGGAAGGACGTCGAAGATTTGCTAAGACATATGAGATAAGATAAGATAATACTCTTAAATTCATTTCGGGAAAAAAGATAAATTATTATAATATGATTTGACTCCACTAAATGAAAATAAAATGTAACGAAAATAGAATAAAATCACACAAATTTAAGTCCTAAAAAGATGTACAAAAATAAAGCCGATTGCAGCTAATTTGGCAACGTAAAAGTTTAATTAATTTAAATGAAATGCAACACAAAAAAAAAACAATTTACTAGTTACAATTTCCATTACATCACAAATTTAGCTCCATTAAGTAACCGCAATCAAATGCAAACATTTAATATTACTAAATGTGTGTTTGTGTTTAATGAAATTTACTTTTATGATAAATAACGGATGTTGGGTTAACTTAAACTACATTTATTTAAACAAAAAGTTCGGGTAGACAATCATTTCTCCAAGTTCCGGTGGTAAACATTCAAAATTATCTTGATTAGCCGACATTTATGTATACCGAATTGGATGTTCCTAGCACTTGTAGTCTCCGAGGGGTAGGTGTTCAGGCTGACGGATGTGGCTAGATCGACTAGGCTGTTGATGTTGATCGAGAATAAAAGTACATACCTGAAAAAAGCATCCTTCTGCCTGTCACAAAACATGTTTCAAGCGTACATTAAGTTAGATCTTTAGAATGATCAGACTTTTCTAATTTGCGTTTGTGTTTGAGATAATCTTTGTATATCCTTGTATTGCCTACAGGTTGGAAAGTCGAAAAAAAACATTTCATCCAAGAAGTCGAAGTTCTGTGCGAAAATAATATCATGCCTTTTTTTTTTTTTTTTTTTATATTAAGTTACTTCCATGTAATTTATGGAAGGATTATTTGGCCTTCCCGTATCGAACGGGTTAACGCCACAGCGAATGTGTGAAAAATTTCAATGTAACTTCTGGAGCAAATCTGCAAGAAATGTATTTGTTTTTGTTTTCTTTTTAGTTTAGTATCGCAGAGATATATCGATATGTTTTCGATGGATATATTATTGGGTGGTGAAGACACATGCGGTTAGTTGTGTACGTGTGTGAATGATAA
>NW_027173081.1:0-300 GCF_018151085.1 Drosophila tropicalis | reverse complement strand
GATGAGGAGAGATAAGGTGAAAAGGTTGTTAAAAGATTGGCAAAAAGAACACGAAGAGGTTCGTGAAGAGAGTAGTTAGTCAGACATCTACTAAGGTGGGCGGAGAAAAAGTTTCTGGTCCGACGTGAGGGAAAATGATACAGCGTATCTAGTAAATTCGTAGAAATGACTTCGCCGTTGAAGCTAGTTTATGGAAAAGAGAATGCAAAAACAAGCCTACGGTTTATAAAGTGAAGGAAGATTAATAAGAAGAAGTCTATCAGAATAAGAAGGTAGGCGAAGACCCAGGTCCCAATTTAG
>NW_027173080.1:0-24352 GCF_018151085.1 Drosophila tropicalis | reverse complement strand
TTTTTACAGCCGCCATTTTAATAACGTTGGGCGCCACCTTTAATATATAGGGCATACGTGCTGTTGGGTCCATTTTACAGCCGCCATTTTGATAACGTTGGGCGCCATCTTTAATATCGTGGGGCCACACGCTGGCGGAGGGTCCATTTAACAGCAGCTTTGTTTAATAACGTTGGGCGCCATCTTTAACTATAAAAGTCATACAAGCCGCAAGGTCATTTTACAGCCGCCATTTTCATAACGTTGGGCGTAATTTTTAATATAGGGGGCATACGAGCGCGAAGGGTCCTTTTACCAGCCGCCATTTTGATAACGTTGGGCGCCACATTTAATTATGGGAGCCAATACAAGTGCTGTAGTGTCATTTTTACAGCCGCCATTTTAATAACGTTGGGCGCCATTTTTAATATAGAAGCGATACAAGCCGCAAGGTCATTTTACAGCCGCCATTTTGATAACGTTGGGCGCCATCTCTAATATAGAGGGCATACGAGCGGCGTAGGGTTCACTTTTACAGCCGCCATTTTGATAACGTTGGGCGCCATCTTTAAATGGGGCATACCGAAGCGACAAGGTCGAGGGGTTCATTTTACAGGCCGCCTTTTTGACAACGTTGGGCGTCGTATCTGGCATACAATAACAGCAGTGTCCATTTCGCCATGTTCCTGAGCGCCACCTTTAATATAAAAGCCATAAAAGCTGTAAGTCCATTTTACAGCCGCCATTTTGATAACGTTGGGCGCCATCTTTAATATATGGGGCTACGTGCTGTGGGTCTTGTATGTTTGTGTTGGGTCTTTAATATAGAATAAAAAGGGTTTAACCCGCCATTTGATAGTACTCTTTATTGGGCATAAGAGCTGTAGGGTCCATTTTACAGCAGCCCTGTTGATAACGTTGGGCGCCATCTTTAATATATGGGGCATACGTGCTGTAGGGTCCATTTTATAGCCGCCATTTTAATAACGTTGGGCGTCCATCTTTAATATAGAAGCCATACAAGCAGCAAGGTCATTTTACAGCCGCCATTTTGATAACGTTGGGCGCCATCTTTAATACATAGGGCATACGTGCTGTAGGTCCATTTTACAGCAGCCATTTTGATAACGTTGGGCGCCATTTTTAATATATAAGCCATACAAGCCGCAAGGTCATTTTACAACCGCCATTTTAATAACGTTGGGCGCCATCTTTAATATAGGGGGCATACAAGCAGCAGGGTTCATTTTACAGCCGCCATTTTGATAACGTTGGGCGACCATCTTTAATCATAGAAGCCATACAAGCAGCAGGGTTCATTTTACAGCCGCCATTTTGATAACGTTGGGCGCCATCTTTAATATATGTGGGCATACGTGCTGTAGGGTCCATTTTTACAGCCGCCATTTTAATAACGTTGGGCGCCATCTTTAATATATAAGCCATACAAGCCGCAAGGTCATTTTACAGCCGCCATTTAAATAACGTTGGGCGCCACCTTTAATATATGGGGCATACGTGCTGTAGGGTCCATTTTACAGCAGCCCTGTTGATAACGTTGGGCGCCATATTTAATATATGGGGCATACGTGCTGTAGGGTCTTTTTTACAGCCGCCATTTTAATAACGTTGGGCGCCATCTTTAATATAAAAGCCATACAAGCCGCAAGGTCATTTTACAGCCGCCATTTTGATAAAGTTGGGCGCCATCTTTAATATATGGGGCATACGTGCTGTACGGTCCATTTCACAGAAGCCTTTTTGATAACGTTGGGCGCTATCTTTAATATATGTGGCATACGTGCTGTAGGGTCCATTTTACAGCAGCCTTTTTGATAACCTTGGGCGCCATCTCTAGCATAGAAGACAAACAAGCCGCAAGGTCATTCTACAGCCGCCATTTTGATAAAGTTGGGCGCAATTTTTCATATATGGGGCAAACGTGTTGTAGGGTCCATTTTTCAGCAGCCATTTTGATAACGTTGGACGCCATTTTTAATAAAGAAGCCATACAAGCCGCAAGGTCATTTTACAGCCGCCAATTTGATAACGTTGGGCGCCACCTTCAATATATGGGGCATACGTGCTGTAGTGTCTATTTTACAGCCGCCATTTTGATACCGTTGGGCGCAATCTTTAATATTTGGGGCATACGTGCTGTAAGGTCCATTTTACAGCAGCCATTTTGATAACGTTGGGCGCCATCTTTAATATAGAAGCCATACAAGCAGCAGGGTTCATTATACAACCGCCATTTTGATAACGTTGGGCGCCACCTTTAATATATGGGGTTTACGTGCTGTTTGGTCAATTTTACAGCAGCCCTTTTGATAACGTTGGGCGCCATTTCTAATATATGGGGCATACGTGCTGTAGGGTCTTTTTTACAGCCGGCATTTTAATAACGTTGGGCGCCATCTTTAATATAGAAGCCACACAAGCCGCAAGGTCATTTTACAGCAGCCCTGTTGATAACGTTGGGCGCCATTTCTAATATATGGGGCATACGTGCTGTAGGGTCCATTTTTCAGCAGCCATTTTGATAACGTTGGGCGCCATTTTTAATATAAGAAGCCATACAAGCCGCAAGGTCATTTTACAGCCGCCATTTTGATAACGTTGGGCGCCATCTTTAATATATGGGGCAAACGTGCTGTAGGGTCCATTTTACAGCAGCCTTTTTACTAACGTTGGGCGCCATCTTTAGTATAAGAAGCCATACAAGCAGCAAGGTTCATTTTACAGCCGCCATTTTGATAACGTTGGGCGCCATCTTTAATATATGGGGCATACGTGCTGTAGGGTCCATTTTACAGCCGCCATTTTGTTAACGTTGGGCGCCATCTTTTTATATAGAAGCCATACAAGCCGCAAGGTCATTTTACAGCCGCCATTTTGATAACGTTGGGCGCCATCTTTAATATATGGGGCATACGTGCTGTAGGGTCCATTTTACAGCCGCCATTTTGATAACGTTGGGCGCCATTTTTTATATAGAAGCCATACAAGCCGCAAGGTCATTTTACAGCCGCAATTTTGATAACGTTGGGCGCCACCTTTAATATATGGGGTTTACGTGCTGTTTGGTAAATTTTACAGCAGCCCTGTTTATAACGTTGGGCGCCATCTCTAATATATGGGGCATACGTGCTGTAGGGTCCTTTTTTACAGCCGCCATTTTGATAACGTTGGGCGCCATCTTTTAATATATGAAGGCACACAAGCCGCAGGGTCATTTTACAGCCGCCATTTTGATAACGTTGGGCGCCATTTTTTTATATAGGAAGCCATACAAGCCGCAAGGTCATTTTACAGCCGCAATTTTGATAACGTTGGGCGCCACCTTTAATATATGGGGCTTACGTGCTGTTTGGTAAATTTTACAGCAGCCCTTTTGATAACGTTGGGCGCCATCTCTAATATATGGGGCATACGTGCTGTAGGGTCTTTTTTACAGCCGCCATTTTAATAACGTTGGGCGCCATCTTTAATATAAAAGGCATACAAGCCGCAAGGTCCATTTTACAGCCGCCATTTTGATAACGTTGGGCGCCATCTTTAATATATGGGGCATACGTGCTGTAGGGTCCATTTTACAGCCGCCATTTTGATAACGTTGGGCGCCATCTTTAATATATGGGGCATACGTGCTGTTGGGTCATTTTACAGCCGCCCTTTTAATAACGTTGGGCGCCATCTTTAATATATGGGGCATACGTGCTGTAGGGTCCATTTTACAGCCGCCATTTTGATAACGTTGGGCGCCATCTTTAATATATGGGGCATACGTGCTGTAGGGTCCATTTTACAGCCGCCATTTTAATAACGTTGGGCGCCATCTTTAATATAGAAGCCATACAAGCCGCAAGGTCATTTTACAGCCGCCATTTTGATAACGTTGGGCGCCACCTTTAATATATGGGGCATACGTGCTGTAAGGGTCCATTTTACAGCCGCCATTTTGATAACGTTGGGCGCCATCTTTAATATATGGGGCATACGTGCTGTAGGGTCCATTTTACAGCCGCCATTTTAATAACGTTGGGCGCCATCTTTAATATAAAGGGCATACATGCTGTAGGGTCGAGCATTTTACAGCCGCCATTTTGATAACGTTGGGCGCCATCTTTAATATATGGGGCATACGTGCTGTAGGGTCCATTTTACAGCAGCCATTTTGATAACGTTGGGCGCCATCTTTAATATAGAAGCCATACAAGCCGCAAGGTCATTTTACAGCCGCCATTTTGATAACGTTGGGCGCCATCTTTAATATATGGGGCATACGTGCTGTTTGGTCTATTTTACAGCCGCCCTTTTGATAACGTTGGGCGCCATCTTTAATATATGGGGCATACGTGCTGTAGGGTCCATTTTACAGCCGCCATTTTGATAACGTTGGGCGCCATCTTTAATATATGGGGCATACGTGCTGTAGGGTCCATTTTACAGCAGCCATTTTGATAACGTTGGGCGCCATTTTTTATATAGAAGCCATACAAGCCGCAAGGTCATTTTACAGCCGCCATTTTGATAACGTTGGGCGCCACCTTTAATATATGGGGCTACGTGCTGTTGGGTATATTTTACAGCAGCCCTTTTAATAACGTTGGGCGCCATCTTTAATATATGGGGCATACGTGCTGTAGGGTCCATTTTACAGCCGCCATTTTGATAACGTTGGGCGCCATCTTTAATATATGGGGCATACGTGCTGTAGGGTCCATTTTACAGCCGCCATTTTGATAACGTTGGGCGCCATTTTTAATATATGAGGCCATACGTGCTGTAAGGTCATTTTACAGCCGCCATTTTGATAACGTTGGGCGCCATCTTTAATATATGGGGCATACGTGCTGTAGGGTCCATTTTACAGCAGCCATTTTAATAACGTTGGGCGCCATCTTTTAATATAGAAGCCATACAAGCCGCAAGGTATTTTACAGCCGCCATTTTGATAACGTTGGGCGCCACCTTTAATATATGGGGTTTATTTTACAGCCGCCCTTTTAATAACGTTGGGCGCCATCTTTAATATATGGGGCATACGTGCTGTAGGGTCCTTTTTACAGCCGCCATTTTAATAACGTTGGGCGCCATCTTTAATATAGAAGGCATACAAGCTGCAAGGTCCATTTTACAGCCGCCATTTTGATAACGTTGGGCGCCATCTTTAATATATAGGGCATACGTGCTGTAGGGTCCATTTTACAGCCGCCATTTTAATAACGTTGGGCGCCATCTTTAATATATGGGGCATACGTGCTGTTGGGTCCATTTTACAGCCGCCATTTTGATAACGTTGGGCGCCATCTTTAATATATGGGGCATACGTGCTGTAAGCTTTTTACAGCCGCCATTTTAATAACGTTGGGCGCCATCTTTAATATAAAAGCCATACAAGCAAGTCCATAAGCCGCAGTCATTTTACAGCCGCCATTTTGATAACGTTGGGCGCCACCTTTAATATATAGGGCATACGTGCTGTATGGTCCATTTTACAGCCGCCATTTTAATAACGTTGGGCGCCATCTTTAATATATGGGGCATACGTGCTGTAGGGTCCATTTTACAGCAGCCATTTTGATAACGTTGGGCGCCATCTTTAATATATGAAGCCATACAAGCCGCAGGGTCCTTTTTACAGCCGCCATTTTGATAACGTTGGGCGCCACCTTTAATATATGGGGCATACAAGCTGTTGGGTCATTTTACAGCCGCCATTTTGATAACGTTGGGCGCCACCTTTAATATATGGGGCATACGTGCTGTTGGGTCCATTTTACAGCCGCCCTTTTGATAACGTTGGGCGCCATCTTTAATATATGGGGCATACGTGCTGTAGGGTCCATTTTACAGCCGCCATTTTAATAACGTTGGGCGCCATCTTTAATATAAAAGCCATACAAGCCGCAAGGTCATTTTACAGCCGCCATTTTGATAACGTTGGGCGCCACCTTTAATATATGGGGCATACGTGCTGTAGGGTCCATTTTACAGCCGCCATTTTGATAACGTTGGGCGCCATCTTTAATATATGGGGCATACGTGCTGTAGGGTCATTTTACAGCCGCCATTTTAATAACGTTGGGCGCCATCTTTAATATAAAAGCCATACAAGCAGCAAGGTCATTTTACAGCCGCCATTTTGATAACGTTGGGCGCCACCTTTAATATATAGGGCATACGTGCTGTAGGGTCCATTTTACAGCCGCCATTTTGATAACGTTGGGCGCCATCTTTAATATGTGGGGCATACGTGCTGTAGGGTCCATTTTACAGCAGCCTTTTTAATAACGTTGGGCGCCATCTTTAATATAAAAGCCATACAAGCAGCAGGGTTCATTTTACAGGCGCCATTTTGATAACGTTGGGCGCCACCTTTAATATATAGGGCATACGTGCTGTTGGGTCTTTTTTACAGCCGCCATTTTAATAACGTTGGGCGCCATCTTTAATATATGGGGCTTACGTGCTGTTTGGTATATTTTACAGCAGCCCTGTTGATAACGTTGGGCGCCATCTCTAATATATGGGGCAAACGTGCTGTTGGGTCTTTTTTACAGCCGCCATTTTAATAACGTTGGGCGCCACCTTTAATATATAGGGCATACGTGCTGTTGGGTCCATTTTACGCCGCCATTTTGATAACGTTGGGCGCCATCTTTAATATGTGGGGCATACGTGCTGTAGGGTCCATTTTACAGCAGCCTTTTTAATAACGTTGGGCGCCATCTTTAATATAAAAGCCATACAAGCCGCAAGGTCATTTTACAGCCGCCATTTTCATAACGTTGGGCGCAATCTTTAATATATGGGGCATACGTGCTGAAGGGTCCATTTTATAGCCGCCATTTTGATAACGTTGGGCGCCATTTTTAATATATGGGGCATACGTGCTGTAGGGTCCATTTTACAGCAGCCATTTTGATAACGTTGGGCGCCATCTTTAATATATGGGGCAAACGTGCTGTAGGGTCCATTTTACAGCAGCCATTTTAATAACGTTGGGCGCCATTTTTAATATAGAAGCCATACAAGCCGCAAGGTCATTTTACAGCCGCCATTTTGATAACGTTGGGCGCCATCTTTAATATATGGGGCATACGTGCTGTAGGGTCCATTTTACAGCCGCCATTTTGATAACGTTGGGCGCCATCTTTAATATATGGGGCATACGTGCTGTAAGGTCTATTTTACAGCAGCCCTTTTGATAACGTTGGGCGCCATCTCTAATATATGGGGCATACGTGCTGTAGGGTCCATTTTACAGCCGCCATTTTAATAACGTTGGGCGCCATTTTTTATATAGAGGGCATACAAGCCATTTTACAGCGCCATTTTGATAACGTTGGGCGCCACCTTTAATATATGGGGCATACGCTGTAGGGTCCATTTTACAGCAGCCATTTTAATAACGTTGGGCGCCATCTTTAATATAAAAGCCATACAAGCCGCAAGGTCATTTTACAGCCGCCATTTTGATAACGTTGGGCGCCACCTTTAATATATGGGGCATACGTGCTGTTTGGTCCATTTTACAGCAGCCCTTTTGATAACGTTGGGCGCCATCTTTAATATATGGGGCATACGTGCTGTAGGGTCCATTTTACAGCCGCCATTTTAATAACGTTGGGCGCCATCTTTAATATAGAAGCCATACAAGCTGCAGGGTCCATTTTACAGCCGCCATTTTGATAACGTTGGGCGCCATCTTTAATATATGGGGCATACGTGCTGTAGGGTCCATTTTACAGCAGCCATTTTAATAACGTTGGGCGCCATCTTTAATATATAAAGCCATACAAGCCGCAGGGTCATTTTACAGCCGCCATTTTGATAACGTTGGGCGCCATCTTTAATATATGGGGCATACGTGCTGTAAGGGTCCATTTTACAGCCGCCATTTTGATAACGTTGGGCGCCATCTTTAATATAGAAGCCATACAAGCCGCAAGGTCATTTTACAGCCGCCATTTTGATAACGTTGGGCGCCATCTTTAATATATGGGGCATACGTGCTGTAGGGTCCATTTTACAGCCGCCATTTTGATAACGTTGGGCGCCATCTTTAATATAGAAGCCATACAAGCTGCAGGGTCATTTTACAGCCGCCATTTTGATAACGTTGGGCGCCATCTTTAATATATGGGGCATACGTGCTGTAGGGTCCATTTTACAGCCGCCATTTTGATAACGTTGGGCGCCATCTTTAATATAGAGGCCATACGAGCCGCAAGGTCATTTTACAGCCGCCATTTTGATAACGTTGGGCGCCACCTTTAATATATGGGGCTTACGTGCTGTTTGGTCTATTTTACAGCAGCCCTGTTGATAACGTTGGGCGCCATCTCTAATATATGGGGCATACGTGCTGTAGGGTCCATTTTACAGCCGCCTTTTTAATAACGTTGGGCGCCATCTTTAATATAGAAGCCATACAAGCAGCAAGGTTCATTTTACAGCCGCCATTTTGATAACGTTGGGCGCCATCTTTAATATATGGGGCATACGTGCTTAGGGTCCATTTTACAGCAGCCATTTAATAACGTTGGGCGCCATCTTTAATATAAAAGCCATACAAGCCGCAAGGTCATTTTACAGCCGCCATTTTGATAACGTTGGGCGCCATCTTTAAAATATGGGGCATACGTGCTGTAAGGTCCATTTTACAACCGCCATTTTGATAACGTTGGGCGCCATCTTTAATATAGAAGCCATACAAGCGGCAATCTCATTTTACAGCCGCCATTTTGATAACGTTGGGCGCCGTCTTTAATATATGGGGCATACGTGCTGTAGGGTCCATTTTACAGCCGCCATTTTGATAACGTTGGGCGCCATTTTTAATATAGAAGCCATACAAGCCGCAAGGTCATTTTACAGCCGCCATTTTAATAACGTTGGGCGCAATCTTTAATATATGGGGCATACGTGCTGTAAGGTCCATTTTACAACCGCCATTTTGATAACGTTGGGCGCCATCTTTAATATAGAAGCCATACAAGCGGCAATGTCATTTTACAGCCGCCATTTTGATAAAGTTGGGCGCCGTCTTTAATATATGGCGCATACGTGCTGTAGGGTCCATTTTACAGCCGCCATTTTGATAACGTTGGGCGCCATCTTTAATATAGAAGCTATACAAGCAGCAGGGTTCATTTTACAGCCGCCATTTTGATAACGTTGGGCGCAATCTTTAATATATGGGGCAAACGTGCTGTAGGGTTCATTTTACAGCCGCCATTTTGATAACGTTGGGCGTAATCTTTAATATATGGGGCAAACGTGCTCTAGGGTCCATTTTTCAGCAGCCATTTTGACAACGTTTGGCGCCATTTTTAATATAGAAGCCAAACAAGCCGCAAGGTCATTCTACAGCCGCCATTTTGATAACGTTGGGCGCCATCTTTAATATGTGGGGCACACGTGCTGTAGGGTCCATTTTACAGAAGCCTTTTTGATAACGTTGGGCGCCGTCTTTAATATATGGGGCATATGTGCTGTAGGGTCCATTTTACAGCCGCCATTTTGATAACGTTGGGCGCCATCTTTAATATAGAAGCCATACAAGCAGCAGGGTTCATTTTACAGCCGCCATTTTGATAACGTTGGGCGCCATCTCTAGCATAGAAGACATACAAGCAGTAGGGTCCATTTTACAGCCGCCATTTTGATAACGTTAGGCGTCATCTTTAATTCAGAAGCCATACAAGCCGCAAGGTCATTTTACATTTACGTTGGGCGCCATCTTTAGTATAGAAGCCATACAAGCCGCAAGGTCATTTTACAGCCGCCATTTTGATAACGTTGGGCGCCATCTTTAATATATGTGGCAAACGTGCTCTAGGGTCCATTTTACAGCAGCCATTTTAATAACGTTGGGCGCCATTTTTAATATAGAAGCCATACAAGCCGCAAGGTCATTCTGCGCCACCTTTAATATATATGGGGCGTACGTGCTGTAGGGTCCATTTTACAGCAGCCTTTTTTATAACGTTGGGCGCCATCTTTAATATAGAAGCCATACAAGCAGCAGGGTTCATTTTACAGCCGCCATTTTGATAACGTTGGGCGTTTTGCGCCATCTTTAATATATGGGGCATACGAGCTGTAGGGTCCATGTTACAGCAGCCATTTAATAACGTTGGGCGGCATCTTTAATATAAAAGCCATTCAAGCAGCAGGGTTCATGTTACAGCCGTCATTTGATAACGTTGGGCGCCATCTTTAAAATATGGGGCATACGTGCTGTAAGGCCCATTTTACAACCGCCATTTTGATAACGTTGGGCGCCATCTTTAATATAGAAGCCATACAAGCGGCAATCTCATTTTACAGCCGCCATTTTGATAAAGTTGGGCGCCGTCTTTAATATATGGGGCATACGTGCTGTAGGGTCCATTTTACAGCCGCCATTTTGATAACGTTGGGCGCCATTTTTAATATAGAAGCCATACAAGCCGCAAGGTCATTTTACAGCCGCCATTTTAATAACGTTGGGCGCAATCTTTAATATATGGGGCATACGTGCTGTAAGGTCCATTTTACAACCGCCATTTTGATAACGTTGGGCGCCATCTTTAATATAGGAGCCATACAAGCGGCAAGGTCATTTTACAGCCGCCATTTTGATAAAGTTGGGCGCCATCTTTAATATATGGCGCATACGTGCTGTAGGGTCCATTTTACAGCCGCCATTTTGATAACGTTGGGCGCCAACTTTAATATAGAAGCCATACAAGCAGCAGGGTTCATTTTACAGCCGCCATTTTGATAACGTTGGGGGCGCCATCTTTAATATATGGGGCAAACGTGCTGTAGGGTTCGTTTTACAGCCGCCATATTGATAACGTTGGGCGCCATCTTTAATATATGGGGCAAACGTGCTGTAGGGTCCATTTTTCAGCAGCCATTTTGACAACGTTGGGCGCCATTTTTAATATAGAAGCCAAACAAGCCGCAAGGTCATTTTACAGCCGCCATTTTGATAACGTTGGGCGCCATATTTAATATATGGGGCATACGTGCTGTAGGGTCCATTTTACAGAAGCCTTTTTGATAACGTTGGGCGCCGTCTTTAATATATGGGGCATATGTGCTGTAGGGTCCATTTTACAGCCGCCATTTTGATAACGTTGGGCGCCATCTTTAATATAGAAGCCATACAAGCAGCAGGGTTCATTTTACAGCCGCCATTTTGATAACGTTGGGCGCGATCTTTAGCATAGAAGACATACAAGCTGTAGGGTCCATTTTAAAGCCGCCATTTTGATAACGTTAGGGCGTCATCTTTAATTCAGAAGCCATACAAGCCGCAAGGTCATTTTACATTTTACGTTGGGCGCCATCTTTAATATAGAAGCCATACAAGCCGCAAGGTCATTTTACAGCCGCCATTTTGATAACGTTGGGCGCCATCTTTAATATATGTGGCAAACGTGCTCTAGGGTCCATTTTACAGCAGCCATTTTAATAACGTTGGGCGCCATTTTTAATATAGAAGCCATACAAGCCGCAAGGTCATTCTGCGCCACCTTTAATATATATGGGGCGTACGTGCTGTAGGGTCCATTTTACAGCAGCGTTTTTTATAACGTTGGGCGCAATCTTTAATATAGAAGCCATACAAGCAGCAGGGTTCATTTTACAGTCGCCATTTTGATACCGTTGGGCGCAATCTTTAATATATGGGGCATTCGTGCTGTAGGGTCTTTTTTACAGCCGCCATTTTAATAACGTTGGGCGCCATCTTTAATATAGAAGCCACACAAGCCGCAAGGTCATTTTACAGCCGCCATTTTGATAACGTTGGGCGCCATCTTTAATATATGTGGCATACGTGCTGTAGGGTTTTACAGGCATTTTACAGCAGCCTTTTTGACTAACGTTGGGCGCCATCTTTAGCATAGAAGCCATACAAGCAGCAGGGTCCATTTTACAGCAGCCCTGTTGATAACGTTGGGCGCCATCTTTAATATAGAAGCCACACAAGCCGCAAGGTCCTTTTAAAGCCGCCATTTTGATAACGTTGGGCGCCATTTTGATAACGATGGGTGCCACATTTAATACATGGGGCATACGTGCTGTAGTGTCCATTTTACAGCAGCCATTTTGATAACGTTGGGCGCCATCTCTAATATATGGGGCATACGTGCTGTAGGGTCCATTTTACAGCCGCCATTTAAATAACCTTGAGCGCCACCTTTAATATATGGGGCATAAGAGCTGTAGGGTCCATTTTACAGCAGCCCTTTTGATAACGTTGGGCGCCATATTTAATATATGGGGCATACGTGCTGTAGGGTCTTTTTTAGAGCCGCCATTTTAATAACGTTGGGCGCCATCTTTAATATAGAAGCCATTCAAGCCGCAAGGTCATTTTACAGCCGCCATTTTGATAACGTTGGGCACCACCTTTAATATATGGGGCATACGTGCTGTGGTGTCCATTTTACAGCAGCCATTTTGATAACGTTGGGCGCCATCTTTAATATAAAAGCCATAGAATCAGCAGGGTTCATTTTACAGCAGCCATTTTGATGACGTTGGGCGCCATCTTTAGCAAAGAAGCCATACAAGCAGCAGGGTCCATTTTACAGCAGCCATTTTATAACGTTGGGCGCAATCTTTAATATAGAAGCCTTACAAGCCCAAAGGTCATTCTACAGCCCCCATTTTGATAACGTTTTGTGCCATCTTTAATATATGGGGCATACGAGCTGTAGGGTCCATGTTACAGCAGCCATTTAATAACGTTGGGCGGCATCTTTAATATAAAAGCCATTCAAGCAGCAGGGTTCATGTTACAGCCGTCATTTGATAACGTTGGGCGCCATCTTTAAAATATGGGGCATACGTGCTGTAAGGTCCATTTTACAACCGCCATTTTGATAACGTTGGGCGCCATCTTTAATATAGAAGCCATACAAGCGGCAATGTCATTTTACAGCCGCCATTTTGATAAAGTTGGGCGCCGTCTTTAATATATGGGGCATATGTGCTGTAGGGTCCATTTTACAGCCGCCATTTTGATAACGTTGGGCGCCATCTTTAATATAGAAGCTATACAAGCGGCAAGGTCATTTTACAGGCGCCATTTTGATAACGTTGGGCGCAATCTTTAATATATGGGGCATCTTTTTTATAGATGCCATTTTAATAACGTTGGGCGTCATCTTTAATATAGAAGCCATACAAGCCGCAAGGTCATTTTACAGCCGGCATTTTGATACCGTTGGGCGCCACCTTTAATATATGGGACTTACGTGCTGTTTGGTCCATTTTACAGCAGCCCTGTTGATAACGTTGGGCGCCATCTCTTATATATGGGGCATACGTGCTGTAGGGTCCATTTTACAGCAGCCTTTTTTAATAACGTTGGGCGCCATCTTTAATATAGAAGCCATACAAGCAGCAGGGTTCATTTTACAGCCGCCATTTTGATAACGTTGGGCGTTTTGCGCCATCTTTAATATATGGGGCATACGAGCTGTAGGGTCCATGTTACAGCAGCCATTTAATAACGTTGGGCGGCATCTTTAATATAAAAGCCATTCAAGCAGCAGGGTTCATGTTACAGCCGTCATTTGATAACGTTGGGCGCCATCTTTAAAATATGGGGCATACGTGCTGTAAGGCCCATTTTACAACCGCCATTTTGATAACGTTGGGCGCCATCTTTAATATAGAAGCCATACAAGCGGCAATCTCATTTTACAGCCGCCATTTTGATAAAGTTGGGCGCCGTCTTTAATATATGGGGCATATGTGCTGTAGGGTCCATTTTACAGCCGCCATTTTGATAACGTTGGGCGCCATCTTTAATATAGAAGCTATACAAGCGGCAAGGTCATTTTACAGGCGCCATTTTGATAACGTTGGGCGCAATCTTTAATATATGGGGCATCTTTTTTATAGATGCCATTTTAATAACGTTGGGCGTCATCTTTAATATAGAAGCCATACAAGCCGCAAGGTCATTTTACAGCCGCCATTTTGATACCGTTGGGCGCCACCTTTAATATATGGGACTTACGTGCTGTTTGGTCCATTTTACAGCAGCCCTGTTGATAACGTTGGGCGCCATCTCTTATATATGGGGCATACGTGCTGTAGGGTCCATTTTACAGCAGCCTTTTTAATAACGTTGGGCGCCATCTTTAATATAGAAGCCATACAAGCAGCAGGGTTCATTTTACAGCCGCCATTTTGATAACGTTGGGCGTTTTGCGCCATCTTTAATATATGGGGCATACGAGCTGTAGGGTCCATGTTACAGCAGCCATTTAATAACGTTGGGCGGCATCTTTAATATAAAAGCCATTCAAGCAGCAGGGTTCATGTTACAGCCGTCATTTGATAACGTTGGGCGCCATCTTTAAAATATGGGGCATACGTGCTGTAAGGCCCATTTTACAACCGCCATTTTGATAACGTTGGGCGCCATCTTTAATATAGAAGCCATACAAGCGGCAATCTCATTTTACAGCCGCCATTTTGATAAAGTTGGGCGCCGTCTTTAATATATGGGGCATATGTGCTGTAGGGTCCATTTTACAGCCGCCATTTTGATAACGTTGGGCGCCATTTTTAATATAGAAGCCATACAAGCCGCAAGGTCATTTTACAGCCGCCATTTTAATAACGTTGGGCGCAATCTTTAATATATGGGGCATACGTGCTGTAAGGTCCATTTTACAACCGCCATTTTGATAACGTTGGGCGCCATCTTTAATATAGAAGCCATACAAGCGGCAATGTCATTTTACAGCCGCCATTTTGATAAAGTTGGGCGCCGTCTTTAATATATGGCGCATATGTGCTGTAGGGTCCATTTTACAGCCGCCATTTTGATAACGTTGGGCGCCATCTTTAATATAGAAGCTATACAAGCAGCAGGGTTCATTTTACAGCCGCCATTTTGATAACGTTGGGGGCAATCTTTAATATATGGGGCAAACGTGCTGTAGGGTTCGTTTTACAGCCGCCATATTGATAACGTTGGGCGTAATCTTTAATATATGGGGCAAACGTGCTCTAGGGTCCATTTTTCAGCAGCCATTTTGACAACGTTTGGCGCCATTTTTAATATAGAAGCCAAACAAGCCGCAAGGTCATTCTACAGCCGCCATTTTGATAACGTTGGGCGCCATCTTTAATATGTGGGGCACACGTGCTGTAGGGTCCATTTTACAGAAGCCTTTTTGATAACGTTGGGCGCCGTCTTTAATATATGGGGCATATGTGCTGTAGGGTCCATTTTACAGCCGCCATTTTGATAACGTTGGGCGCCATCTTTAATATAGAAGCCATACAAGCAGCAGGGTTCATTTTACAGCCGCCATTTTGATAACGTTGGGCGCGATCTCTAGCATAGAAGACATACAAGCAGTAGGGTCCATTTTAAAGCCGCCATTTTGATAACGTTAGGCGTCATCTTTAATTCAGAAGCCATACAAGCCGCAAGGTCATTTTACATTTACGTTGGGCGCCATCTTTAGTATAGAAGCCATACAAGCCGCAAGGTCATTTTACAGCCGCCATTTTGATAACGTTGGGCGCCATCTTTAATATATGTGGCAAACGTGCTCTAGGGTCCATTTTACAGCAGCCATTTTAATAACGTTGGGCGCCATTTTTAATATAGAAGCCATACAAGCCGCAAGGTCATTCTGCGCCACCTTTAATATATATGGGGCGTACGTGCTGTAGGGTCCATTTTACAGCAGCGTTTTTTATAACGTTGGGCGCCATCTTTAATATAGAAGCCATACAAGCAGCAGGGTTCATTTTACAGTCGCCATTTTGATACCGTTGGGCGCAATCTTTAATATATGGGGCAATCGTGCTGTAGGGTCTTTTTTACAGCCGCCATTTTAATAACGTTGGGCGCCATCTTTAATATAGAAGCCAACAAGCCGCAAGGTCATTTTACAGCCGCCATTTTGATAACGTTGGGCGCCATCTTTAATATATGGGCATACGTGCTGTAGGGTTTCAGCAGCATTTTACAGCAGCCTTTTTACTAGCGTTGGGCGCCATCTTTAACATAGAAGCCATACAAGCAGCAGGGTCCATTTTACAGCAGCCCTTTTGATAACGTTGGGCGCCATCTTTAATATAGAAGCCACACAAGCCGCAAGGTCCTTTTAAAGCCGCCATTTTGATAACGTTGGGCGCCATTTTATAACATGGTCACATTTAATATATGGGCCATACAAGCCGCAAGGTCATTTTACAGCCGCCATTTTGATAACGTTGGGCGCCATCTTTAATATATGGGGCATACGTGCTGTAGTGGTCCATTTTACAGCCGCCATTTAAATAACCTTGAGCGCCACCTTTAATATATGGGGCATAAGAGCTGTAGGGTCCATTTTACAGCAGCCCTGTTGATAACGTTGGGCGCCATATTTAATATATGGGGCATACGTGCTGTAGGGTCTTTTTTAGAGCCGTCATTTTAATAACGTTGGGCGCCATCTTTAATATAGAAGCCATTCAAGCCGCAAGGTCATTTTACAGCCGCCATTTTGATAACGTTGGGTGCCACCTTTAATACATGGGGCATACGTGCTGTGGTGTCCATTTTACAGCAGCCATTTTGATAACGTTGGGCGCCATTTGCAATATAGAATCCATACAAGCCGCAAGGTCATTTTACAACCGCCATTTTTAATAACCTTGGGCGCCATCTCTAATATAGAAGCCATACAAGCAGCAGGGTTCATTTTACAGCCGCCATTTTGATAACGTTGGGCGCCATCTCTAATATATGGGGCATACGTGCTGTAGGGTCTTTTTTACAGCCACCATTTTAATAACGTTGTGCGCCATCTTTAATATAGAAGCCATACAAGCCGCAAGGTCATTTTACAGCCGCCATTTTGATAAAGTTGGGCGCCGTCTTTAATATATGGGGCATACGTGCTGTACGGTCCATTTCACAGCAGCCTTTTTGATAACGTTGGGCGCTATCTTTAATATATGTGGCATACGTGCTGTAGGGTCCATTTTACAGCAGCTTTTTTGATAACCTTGGGCGCCATCTCTAGCATAGAAGACAAACAAGCCGCAAGGTCATTCTACAGCCGCCATTTTGATAAAGTTGGGCGCAATTTTTCATATATGGGGCAAACGTGTTGTAGGGTCCATTTTTCAGCAGCCATTTTGATAACGTTGGACGCCATTTTTAATAAAGAAGCCATACAAGCCGCAAGGTCATTTTACAGCCGCCAATTTGATAACGTTGGGCGCCACCTTCAATATATGGGGCATACGTGCTGTAGTGTCTATTTTACAGCCGCAATTTTGATAACGTTGGGCGCCATCTTTAATATATGGGGCATACGTGCTGTGGGGTCCATTTTACAGCAGCCTTTTTAATAACGTTAGGCGCCATCTTTAATATAGAAGCCTTACAAGCAGCAGGGTCCATTTTACAGCCGCCATATTAATTACGTTGGGCGCAATCTTTAATATATGCATACGTGCTGTAGGGTCCATTTTTCAGCTGCCATTTTGATAACGTTGGGCGCCATTTTTAATATAGAAGCCATGCAAGCCGCAAGGTCATTTTACATTAACGTTGGGCGCCATTTTTAATATAGAAGCCATACAAGCCGCAAGGTCATTTTACAGCCGCCATTTTAATAACGTTGGGCGCAATCTTTAATATATGGGGCATACGTGCTGTAAGGTCCATTTTTCAGCAGCCTTTTTGATAACGTTGGGCGCCATCTTTAATATAAAAGCCATAGAATCAGCAGGGTTCATTTTACAGCAGCCATTTTGATGACGTTGGGCGCCATCTTTAGCAAAGAAGCCATACAAGCAGCAGGGTCCATGTTACAGCAGCCATTTTATAACGTTGGGCGCAATCTTTAATATAGAAGCCTTACAAGCCCAAAGGTCATTCTACAGCCCCCATTTTGATAACGTTTTGTGCCATCTTTAATATATGGGGCATACGAGCTGTAGGGTCCATGTTACAGCAGCCATTTAATAACGTTGGGCGGCATCTTTAATATAAAAGCCATTCAAGCAGCAGGGTTCATGTTACAGCCGTCATTTGATAACGTTGGGCGCCATCTTTAAAATATGGGGCATACGTGCTGTAAGGTCCATTTTACAACCGCCATTTTGATAACGTTGGGCGCCATCTTTAATATAGAAGCCATACAAGCGGCAATGTCGTTTTACAGCCGCCATTTTGATAAAGTTGGGCGCCGTCTTTAATATATGGGGCATATGTGCTGTAGGGTCCATTTTACAGCCGCCACTTTGATAACGTTGGGCGCCATCTTTAATATAGAAGCTATACAAGCGGCAAGGTCATTTTACAGGCGCCATTTTGATAACGTTGGGCGCAATCTTTAATATATGGGGCATCTTTTTTATAGATGCCATTTTAATAACGTTGGGCGTCATCTTTAATATAGAAGCCATACAAGCCGCAAGGTCATTTTACAGCCGCCATTTTGATAACGTTGGGCGCCATCTCTTATATATGGGGCATACGTGCTGTAGGGTCCATTTTACAGCAGCCTTTTTAATAACGTTAGGCGCCATCTTTAATATAGAAGCCTTACAAGCAGCAGGGTCCATTTTACAGCCGCCATTTTAATAACGTTGGGCGTTCCCATCTTTAATATATGGGGCATACGAGCTGTAGGGTCCATTTTACAGCAGCCATTTAGATAACGTTGGGCGCCATCTTTAATATAAAAGCCATGCAAGCCCAACGGTTCATGTTACAACGTTGGGGGGCTGTTTTTTAAAAAATAGGGGATTTAGGTTGTGGAGTCTTTTTTTTACAACCGCCATTTTTAAAATGTTGGGCGCCATCTTTAATATAGAAGCCATACAAGCGGCAAGGTCATTTTACAGCCGCCATTTTAATAACGTTGGGCGCAATCTTTAATATATGGGGCATACGTGCTGTAGGGTCCATTTTACAGCCGCCATTTTGATAACGTTGGGCGCCATTTTTAATATAGAAGCCATACAAGCCGCAAGGTCATTTTACAGCCGCCATTTTGATAACGTTGGGCGCCATCTTTAATATAGAAGGCATACAAGCTGTAGGGTCCATTTTACAGCCGCCATTTTAATAACGTTGGGCGCCATCTTTAATATATGGGGCATACGAGCTGTAGGGTCCATTTTACAGCAGCCTTTTTGATAACGTTGGGCGCCATCTTTAATATAAAGGGCATACGTGCTGTAGGGTTCCATTTTTACAGCCGCCATTTTAATAACGTTGGGCGCCATCTTTAATATAGAAGCCATACAAGCCGCAAGGTCCATTTTACAGCCGCCATTTTGATAACGTTGGGTGCCACCTTTAATATATGGGGCATACGAGCCGTAGGTGTCCATTTTACAGCCGCCATTTTGATAACGTTGGGCGCCATTTGCAATATAGGAATCCATACAAGCCGTAAGGTCCATTTTACAGCCGCCATTTTATAACCTTGGGCGCCATCTTTAATATAAAAGCCATACAAGCAGCAGGGTTCATTTTACAGCCGTCATTTTGATAACGTTGGGCGCCATCTTTAAAATATGGGGCATACGTGCTGTAGGGTCCTTTTTACAACCGCCATTTTAATAACGTTGGGCGCCATCTTTAATATAGAAGCCATACAAGCCGCAAGGTCATTTTACAGCCGCCATTTTGATAAAGTTGGGCGCCGTCTTTAATATATGGGGCATACGTGCTGTACGGTCCATTTCACAGCAGCCTTTTTGATAACGTTGGGCGCCATCTTTAATATATGGGCATACGTGCTGTAGGGTCCATTTTACAGCCGCCATTTTTGATAACGTTGGGCGCCATCTTTAACATAGAAGACAAACAAGCCGCAAGGTCATTTTACAGCCGCCATTTTGATAACGTTGGGCGCAATCTTTAATATATGGGGCAAACGTGCTGTAGGGTCCATTTTCAGCAGCCATTTTGATAACGTTGGGCGCCATCTTTAATATATGGGGCATAGGTGGGGGCCATTTTACAGCAGACTTTTAAATAACGTTAGGCGCCATCTTTAATATAGAAGCCATACAAGCAGCAGGGTCCATTTTACAGCCGCCATTTTAATAACGTTGGGCGCAATCTTTAATATATGGGGCATACGTGCTGTAGGGTCCATTTTACAGCTGCCATTTTGATAACGTTGGGCGCCATTTTTAATATAGAAGCCATACAAGCCGCAAGGTCATTTTACATTAACGTTGGGCGCCATTTTTAATATAGAAGCATACAAGCCGCAAGGTCATTTTACAGCCGCCATTTGATAACGTTGGGCGCAATCTTTAATATATGGGGCATACGTGCTGTAAGGTCCATTTTACAGCCCATTTTGATAACGTTGGGCGCCATCTTTAATATAGAAGCCATACAACCAATTTGATAAAGTTGGGCGCCACCTTCAATATATGGGGCATACGTGGTAGTCTATTTTACAGCCGCAATTTTGATAACGTTGGGCGCCATCTTAATATATGGGGCCATGTCAGTTTACAGCAGACTTTTTAACAACGTTAGGCGCCATCTTTAATATATTTACCAATTAATTCGGGCGCCATCTTTAATATATGCATACGTGCTGTAGGGTCCATTTTTCAGCTGCCATTTTGATAACGTTGGGCGCCATTTTTAATATAAAAGCCATTCAAGCAGCAAGGTCATTTTACATTAACGTTGGGCGCCATTTTTAATATAGAAGCCATACAAGCCGCAAGGTCATTTTACAGCCGCCATTTATAACGTTGGGCGCAATCTTTAATACATGCTGTAAGGTCCATTTTACAACCGCCATTTTGATAACGTTGGGCGCCATCTTTAATATAGAAGCCATACAAGCGGCAATGTCATTTTACAGCCGCCATTTTGATAAAGTTGGGCGCCGTCTTTAATATATGGGGCATATGTGCTGTAGGGTCCATTTTACAGCCGCCATTTTGATAACGTTGGGCGCCATCTTTAATATAGAAGCTATACAAGCGGCAAGGTCATTTTACAGGCGCCATTTTGATAACGTTGGGCGCAATCTTTAATATATGGGGCATCTTTTTATAGATGCCATTTTAATAACGTTGGGCGTCATCTTTAATATAGAAGCCATACAAGCCGCAAGGTCATTTTACAGCCGCCATTTTGATACCGTTGGGCGCCACCTTTAATATATGGGACTTACGTGCTGTTTGGTCCATTTTACAGCAGCCCTGTTGATAACGTTGGGCGCCATCTCTAATATATGGGGCATACGTGCTGTAGGGTCCATTTTACAGCAGCCATTTTTAATAACGTTGGGCGCCATCTTTAATATAGAAGCCATACAAGCAGCAGGGTTCATTTTACAGCCGCCATTTTGATAACGTTGGGCGTTTTCCATCTTTAATATATGGGGCATACGAGCTGTAGGGTCCATGTTACAGCAGCCATTTAATAACGTTGGGCGGCATCTTTAATATAAAAGCCATTCAAGCAGCAGGGTTCATGTTACAGCCGCCATTTTGATAACGTTGGGCGCCATCTTTAAAATATGGGGGCATACGTGGTGTAAGGCCCATTTTACAACCGCCATTTTGATAACGTTGGGCGCCATCTTTAATATAGAGAGCCATACAAGCGGCAAGGTCTCATTTTACAGCCGCCATTTTGATAAAGTTGGGCGCCGTCTTTAATATATGGGGCATATGTGCTGTAGGGTCCATTTTACAGCCGCCATTTTGATAACGTTGGGCGCCATCTTTAATATAGAAGCCATACAAGCCGCAAGGTCATTTTACAGCCGCCATTTTAATAACGTTGGGCGCAATCTTTAATATATGGGGCATACGTGCTGTAAGGTCCATTTTACAACCGCCATTTGATAACGTTGGGCGCCATCTTTAATATAGAAGCCATACAAGCGGCAATGTCATTTTACAGCCGCCATTTTGATAAAGTTGGGCGCCCTCTTTAATATATGGCGCATATGTGCTGTAGGGTCCATTTTACAGCCGCCATTTTGATAACGTTGGGCGCCAACTTTAATATAGAAGCTATACAAGCAGCAGGGTTCATTTTACAGCCGCCATTTGAATAACGTTGGGCGCCATCTTTAATATAAGGGGCAAACGTGCTGTAGGGTCGTTTTACAGCCGCCATATTGATAACGTTGGGCGTAATCTTTAATATATGGGGCAAACGTGCTCTAGGGTCCATTTTTCAGCAGCCATTTTGATTAACGTTTGGCGCCATTTTTAATATAGAAGCCAAACAAGCCGCAAGGTCATTCTTACAGCCGCCATTTTGATAACGTTGGGCGCCATATTTAATATGTGGGCACACGTGCTGTAGGGTCCATTTTACAGAAGCCTTTTGATAACGTTGGGCGCCGTCTTTAATATATGGGGCATATGTGCTGTAGGGTCCATTTAAGATGGGCCATATTTTGATAACGTTGGGCGCCATCTTTAATATAGAAGCCATACAAGCAGCAGGGTTCATTTTACAGCCGCCATTTTGATAACGTTGGGCGCGATCTCTTAGCATAGAAGACATACAAGCAGTAGGGTCCATTTTAAAGCCGCCATTTTGATAACGTTAGGCGTCATCTTTAATTCAGAAGCCATACAAGCCGCGAAGGTCAATTTTTACATTTTACGTTGGGCGCCATCTTTAGTATAGAAGCCATACAAGCCGCAAGGTCATTTTACAGCCGCCATTTTGATAACGTTGGGCGCCATCTTTTTAATATATGTGGCAAACGTGCTCTAGGGTCCATTTTACAGCAGCCATTTTGATAACGTTGGGCGCCATTTTTAATATAGAAGCCATACAAGCCGCAAGGTCATTCTGTCGCCACCTTTAATATATATGGGGCGTACGTGCTGTAGGGTCCATTTTACAGCAGCGTTTTTTATAACGTTGGGCGCCATCTTTAATATAGAAGCCATACAAGCAGCAGGGTTCATTTTACAGCCGCCATTTTGATAACGTTGGGCGTTTTTGCGCCATCTTTAATATATGGGGCATACGAGCTGTAGGGTCCATGTTACAGCAGCCATTTAATAACGTTGGGCGGCATCTTTAATAAAAGCCATTCAAGCAGCAGGATTCATGTTACAGCCGTCATTTGATAACGTTGGGCGCCATCTTTAAAATATGGGGCATACGTGCTGTAAGGCCCATTTACAACCGCCATTTTGATAACGTTGGGCGCCATCTTTAATATAGAAGCCATACAAGCGGCAATCTCATTTTACAGCCGCCATTTTGATAAAGTTGGGCGCCGTCTTTAATATATGGGGCATAGTGCTGTAGGGTCCATTTTACAGCCGCCATTTTGATAACGTTGGGCGCCATTTTTAATATAGAAGCCATACAAGCCGCAAGGTCATTTTACAGCCGCCATTTTAATAACGTTGGGCGCAATCTTTAATATATGGGGCATACGTGCTGTAAGGTCCATTTTACAACCGCCATTTTGATAACGTTGGGCGCCATCTTTAATATAGAAGCCATACAAAGCGGCAATGTCATTTACAGCCGCCATTTTGATAAAAGTTGGGCGCCGTCTTTAATATGGCGCATATGTGCTGTAGGGTCCATTTTACAGCCGCCATTTTGATAACGTTGGGCGCCAACTTTAATATAGAAGCTATACAAGCAGCAGGGTTCATTTTACAGCCGCCATTTTGATAACGTTGGGGGCAATCTTTAATATATGGGGCAAACGTGCTGTAGGGTTCGTTTTACAGCCGCCATATTATAACGTTGATAACGTTGGGCGTAATCTTTGTAATATATGGGGCACAAACGTGCTCTAGGGTCCATTTTTCAGCAGCCATTTTGACAACGTTTGGCGCCATTTTTAATATAGAAGCCAAACAAGCCGCAAGGTCATTCTAACAGCCGCCATTTTGATAACGTTGGGCGCCATTTTTATATATGTGGGCCACACGTGCTGTAGGGTCCATTTTACAGCCGCCTTTTTGATAACGTTGGGCGCCGTCTCTAATATATGGGGCATATGTGCTGTAGGGTCCATTTTACAGCCGCCATTTTGATAACGTTGGGCGCCATCTTTAATATAGAAGCCATACAAGCAGCAGGGTTCATTTTACAGCCGCCATTTTGATAACGTTGGGCGCGATCTCTAGCATAGAAGACATACAAGCAGTAGGGTCCATTTTAAACCGCCATTTTGATAACGTTAGGGCGTCATCTTTAATTCAGAAGCCATACAAGCCGCAAGGTCATTTTACATTTACGTTGGGCGCCATCTTTAGTATAGAAGCCATACAAGCCGCAAGGTCATTTTACAGCCGCCATTTTGATAACGTTGGGCGCCATCTTTAATATATGTGGCAAACGTGC
>NW_027173079.1:0-2021 GCF_018151085.1 Drosophila tropicalis | reverse complement strand
CAGTGGTGCCTTCTGGCATTTAGCATTGCAAAAATCATAGCGTTTAAACCAATAAATCGATTTCAAAAATTTAAAAAAGCATATGATAAAGAATACTAAGCTTCAAAATGAATGTTTGTCAAAAGTGCTGGGTGTTCGTGGTGCTGTAATATTCAAGGTCAAAGTCAGAAAAATATTTCCTTTAAAAATGGATCGAAACCCGATTTTTTTCAAATGGAATTTTTCATTGTTTTAGACGACTATGTAACATTTTTTAATGTTTTAATTTGATTTTTTAACATAATTACAAAAAGAAAAAAATTTTTGTAATTTTTTAGGTTAATTTTGAAAATTTGCTATTGATTTCTGATTTTCTTCAAAATAATTCTTTCAATATTTACATCAGTATCTAATAAACTCAACATTTCGGGACTCATAGTTGCTATTTTCCAAATCCTTTCGTGATCGCACGTGTCTCAGTGATGCGAATTTTGAAAAATATTTCAACATTTGTTGCAATTGAGCAAGAGGTCAGATAGTACTGAAATATCCCTAAATGCTTTCTCCACAATATTATTTAGTAGGTGATTTATGCAATGAATGTGATTGGTGCTTCGAAAATGCGTTGATCATATTTTTAGCCTCGGTCGTCATCCATTGCCAAATAAAAATCACTTAAAATGTTTGTGATTTTACACTAACGTTTGCGCCTTAAATAAAAACCAGAGGGCCGGGGCTAACTTCGACCGCGTCTAAGTTTGTATACCCTTGCAACTTTTGGTAACTCTTTCCTTACCTATTAGCCATCAAGGTGGAAGAACGTTTTATCTAAAAAGGCTTATGTTTGCGAAAGAATGGCCTCCAATCATAGGAAATAACGAAGATATTGATCAAAAAGTCACTGTTTTCCACCGATCGTTCCTATGGGAGCTATATGATATAGTCAACCGATCTTGATCAAATTTGGCTCAGTCGTTTATGCGCGAAAAAAACTTTCTAATATTAAATTACACGATAATAACATAGAAAATAAACAAAGTTATTTTCATTCCTGTGCTTCTTCGGATAGCTCTCCAAGTGGTAAACACTGATATTCTATTAAATCCTTTCCGTGAGCCAAAATCCTATGTACCGTTGGGGTAAGTTTTTTTTGCGGGTACAATTCAGTCAAAAGATGAGCAGTCTTTGAAGTATATTCGGCAAATTTTTCACCATTTACCATTTCCTTGCAATTTATAACATTTAAGATAACAGCCAACCGTTTAATGATCTCTTGACTAACCCCTGTTATAAAAGATGTCACTTCATCATTTTCAAAATCTCCTTGAAGATTTCCATCATTCGTGTTTCGGTATTACCCTTTTTGTATTAATTAGGTAAACAACTTAATATTTACATCCAATTAGGTAAACGGAAATAAAAACGACCAACCCACAAATAGGACAAACTTTTTCATCAACTTAAATAACAAGGTATTAGCATTTTGGCCAGAAAGGCTCTTGTCAAGTAGTAAGTCTTGTCATTCTTTTTTTTTTCCTTTAACCTGCAGTTAGCATTTTTTAGGCGAGGTTGCCTTTAGCCTTGGCGGCTTACGCATCGCTGCCGCAGGTCTCCAGATATTGGGACTATATACATCGATAGTGAAATATTTCACCACCCAGTGTATGTAGTCCGGTATTGATACCTGCTGAGTTTTCCGCATAGCGACTCCACCGCAGTTCAAAAATGCCAATATTTAGTAATATTTTTAAACGCTTCTAGTTCAATAATCATTTAAGTAATTATATTAAAATTTACAACATAAGTTTTCATTAAAGAACATACTTTTCATCCAAGATCGATTGTTGAAATCGCCCAATATTCAGGCTTTAAAGTATTATGATTCTTTTAAAAAAATTATCATTTTTTTCCTCTTTTCACTGTACATCTCAAACTTTGGGCGCCTTCTAGCAATCATAACTCAACCGATTTAAAAAATTTTTCGGATTCATAATCTCTGAAGTATTTCCTATCGATTGCATAAGGATAATTTTTGCCAAACG
>NW_027173078.1:0-229 GCF_018151085.1 Drosophila tropicalis | reverse complement strand
TTTTAATAAGTAACTAGCGCGGCATCAGGTCGAAGATCCTCCCAATTTACTATGTTACAAAATAACATTGGCATCACATCCATTGTCGTTGCCAAACCAGGCTTTCAATGGTTTAAGCCGCCACAATGCAAATTGCCCCTTATTTATCATTGCAGTCCAGCACGGATACGACCTTAGAGGCGTTCAGGCATAATCCAACGGACGTAGCGTCATACCGCACTGTTCGCTC
>NW_027173077.1:0-728 GCF_018151085.1 Drosophila tropicalis | reverse complement strand
GATCCTATTATTCATTACTTGATTGAACATTACTACTAAATTTATGAACATTACAAAAAAAAATTACTGATTTTCACAATGCTAAGAATCAGTTTTCTGAACAAATGATACTATAATTATTGTAATTATTATACGACAAAATAAAATAAGCACTATCTAATAAGAGAATAATAATAATTAGAATGCTATAAAACTTAAGTTTTATTTATTAGCCTGAACAAAAAATTTACTGACATATTTGGTGTTAGATAATTGTATTCTAGTGATACAGCTATCAGTAGATAGCGATCTGTTATTACAGTTGAGAAATGGGGCGACATGCGAATATATGGTGAGGCAATGCTTGTTTACGTGTGCTGGTAAATTTTTAGAAATAAGCATTACCCTATGCAACACTTAAAATCAAACCTCATTGACCATTTTTTTTTTTTTTAAGTTTTTACAATGAAGAAGAAAAAACTATTTTGACTTTTAAAGCACAACTTTTTGGGTTGATTAGTACGTTATTTATTTCTATAGCGATTCGAATTGAAAAATACTTTTGCATAAATAAATTCAAAGCTAGGTATCTTTCCAAAACTTAATCATCTATCGAATCCAAAAAAAAAAAAAAAACATTTAAAAATGTTCTGAAAAAGGACCACCCTGGTTTTTTAAGCACCACACAATTAAGTATGATTGTTCGCCCTACAATAAATGCATTAGTGTTTGGACATACAAGTAAATTA
>NW_027173076.1:0-1870 GCF_018151085.1 Drosophila tropicalis | reverse complement strand
TGGACCCTCACATTCCTTGTATGGCCTCTATATAAGGATGGCACCTGTGTCAAGAATGGAGCTGTGAGTTGGACACTACAGCATGGCCTCTATATAAATAATGGCGCCCTGTGTAATCAAACAAAATGGCGGCTGTAGGGTGGACCCTGTTACCTTGGATGATCCCTATATAAAAAATAGGATGGCACCCTGTGTAATCAAAGCAAAAGGAGGCTTTGTAATGGAAGCTATAGGGTGGACCCTGTACATCGCCATGGCCTCTATATAAAAGATGGCACCCTGTGTAATCAAAATGGGGGCTGTAGGGTGGACCCTGTACCCTGTATGGCCTTCTATATAAGGATGGCACCCTGTGTAATCAAAATGGCGGCTGTAAGGGGTGGACCCTGCACCTTGTATGGCCTCTATATAAAGGATGGCACCCTGTGTAATCAAAATGGCGGCTGTAGGGTGGACCCTGCACCTTGTATGGCCTCTATATAAAGGATGGCACCCTGTGTAATCAAAATGGCGGCTGTAGGGTGGACCCTGTACCTTGTTGTATGGCCTCTATATAAAGGATGGCACCCTGTGTAATCAAAATGGCGGCTGTAGGGTGAACCCTGCACCTTGTATGGCCTCTATATAAAGGATGGCACCCTGTGTAATCAAAATGGCGGCTGTAGGGTGGACCCTGCACCTTGTATGGCCTCTATATAAGGATGGCACCCTGTGTAATCAAAATGGAGGCTGTAGGGTGGACCCTGCACCTTGTATGGCCTCTATATAAGGATGGCACCCTGTGTAATCAAAATGGAGGCTGTAGGGTGGACCCTGCACCTTGTATGGCCTCTATATAAAGGATGGCACCCTGTGTAATCAAAATGGCGGCTGTAGGGTGGACCCTGCACCTTGTATGGCCTCTATATAAAGGATGGCACCCTGTGTAATCAAAATGGAGGCTGTAGGGTGGACCCTGCACCTTGTATGGCCTCTATATAAAGGATGGCACCCTGTGTAATCAAAATGGCGGCTGTAGGGTGGACCCTGCACCTTGTATGGCCTCTATATAAAGGATGGCACCCTGTGTAATCAAAATGGAGGCTGTAGGGTGGACCCTGCACCTTGTATGGCCTCTATATAAAGGATGGCACCCTGTGTAATCAAAATGGCGGCTGTAGGGTGGACCCTGCACCTTGTATGGCCTCTATATAAAGGATGGCACCCTGTGTAATCAAAATGGCGGCTGTAGGGTGGACCCTGCACCTTGTATGGCCTCTATATAAGGATGGCACCCTGTGTAATCAAAATGGCGGCTGTAGGGTGGACCCCTGCACCTTGTATGGCCTCTATATAAAGGATGGCACCCTGTGTAATCAAAATGGCGGCTGTAGGGTGGGCCCTGCACCTTGTATGGCCTCTATATAAAGGATGGCACCCTGTGTAATCAAAATGGCGGCTGTAGGGTGGACCCTGCACCTTGTATGGCCTCTATATAAAGGATGGCACCCTGTGTAATCAAAATGGCGGCTGTAGGGTGGACCCGCACCTTGTATGGCCTCTATATAATGGATGGCACCCTGTGTAGTCAAAATGGAGGCTGTAGGGTGGACCCTGCACATTGAATGGCCTCTATATAAAGGAATGGCACCCTGTGTAATCAAAATGGCGGCTGTAGGGTAGACCCTGACACTTGTATGGCCTCTATATAAAGGGAGGAACCGGAATCAAAGGCGGCTGTAGGGTAGACCCTGCACATTGTATGGCCTCTATATATAGGATGGCACCCTGTGTAATCAAAATGGAGGCTGTAGGGTGAACCCTGCACATTGTATGGCCTCTATATAAATGATGGCACCCTGTGTAGTCAAAATGGAGGCTGTAAAGGGTG
>NW_027173075.1:0-280 GCF_018151085.1 Drosophila tropicalis | reverse complement strand
TCATATAGCCCCCATAGGAACGATCTGTTTGGAATACAGTGACTTTGAGAAGCTAACATCGTTATTTGGCATGTTGATAAGATTGTAGGCCGTCCATTAGATGGATGGCTATACGTAAAAAGAGTAACATAAAACTTGCAATGAGCCCAGCTACAAACTTTGGCGCGATAAATTGTGAAAACCAGTTTTGAGAAAAATTCTCAAATTTAAAACTTTGAAGTATCACGACAACATTACGGTAGATGAAGCATATGCCGAAGTCGAACTGCAAAGGCTTCTC
>NW_027173074.1:0-284 GCF_018151085.1 Drosophila tropicalis | reverse complement strand
CCACCAGTGAGGGAGTGATCCAGGGAGTGAATCAGCTTATTAAAGTTTGAATTCTTACAAAAGTATAAATATAAATAAGATCAAGCTAGAAAGGGGGGGAAATAAATTAACTCTTGTTTTCCCGCACCAGTGGTAAGAGAAAGAGGATAAAATCAGGCGCTGAAATATTATTGCTTAATAAAAAGTGTGTGCGGCTTATGACGGAGAGGGTGGCTGGCGGGGGAGCAACTGTAGTAATTTTCTGGCTGCGGAGCGTTTTTGTGTGTGGCGTATCGGGAAGCCCT
>NW_027173073.1:0-26717 GCF_018151085.1 Drosophila tropicalis | reverse complement strand
ATAGAGGCCATACAAGGTGCAGGGTTCACCCTACAGCCTCCATTTTGATTACACAGGGTGCCATCCTTTATATAGAGGCCATACAATGTGCAGGGTCCACCCTACAGCCGCCATTTTGATTACACAGGGTGCCATCCTTTATATAGAGTCCATACAATGTGCAGGGTCCACCCTACAGCCGCCATTTTGACTACACAGGGTGCCATCCTTTATATAGAGGCCATACAAGGTGCAGGGTCCACCCTACAGCCGCCATTTTGATTACACAGGGTGCCATCCTTTATATAGAGGCCATACAATGTGCAGGGTCCACCCTACAGCCGCCATTTTGATTACACAGGGTGCCATCCTTTATATAGAAGCCATACAATGTGCAGGGTCCACCCTACAGCCGCCATTTTGATTACACAGGGTGCCATCCTTTATATAGAGGCCATACAATGTGCAGGGTTCACCCTACAGCCGCCATTTTGATTACACAGGGTGCCATCTTTTATATAGAGGCCATACAAGGTACAGGGTCCACCCTATAGCCGCCATTTTGATTACAAGGGTGCCATCTTCACTTTATTACAGTCCTTATAGAGGCCATACAAGGTACAGGGTCCACCCTACAGCCGCCATTTTGATTACACAGGGTGCCATCCTTTATATAGAGGCCATACAAGGTACAGGGTCCACCCTACAGCCGCCATTTTGATTACACAGGGTGCCATCCTTTATATAGAGGCCATACAATGTGCAGGGTCCACCCTACAGCCGCCATTTTGATTACACAGGGTGCCATCCTTTATATAGAGGCCATACAATGTGCAGGGTCCACCCTACAGCCTCCATTTTGATTACACAGGGTGCCATCCTTTATATAGAGGCCATACAAGGTGCAGGGTCCACCCTACAGCCGCCATTTTGATTACACAGGGTGCCATCCTTTATATAGAGGCCATACAATGTGCAGGGTCCACCCTACAGCCTCCATTTTGATTACACAGGGTGCCATCCTTTATATAGAGGCCATACAAGGTGCAGGGTTCACCCTACAGCCGCCATTTTGATTACACAGGGTGCCATCCTTTATATAGAGGCCATACAAGGTGCAGGGTCCACCCTACAGCCTCCATTTTGATTACACAGGGTGCCATCCTTTATATAGAGGCCATACAAGGTGCAGGGTTCACCCTACAGCCTCCATTTTGATTGATTACACAGGGTGCCATCCCTTATATAGAGGCCATACAATGTGCAGGGTCCACCCTACAGCCTCCATTTTGATTACACAGGGTGCCATCCTTTATATAGAGGCCATACAATGTGCAGGGTCCACCCTACAGCCGCCATTTTGATTAAACAGGGTGCCATCCTTTATATAGAATCCATACAATGTGCAGAGTCCACCCTACAGCCGCCATTTTGATTACACAGGGTGCCATCCTTTATATAGAGTCCATACAATGTGCAGGGTCCACCCTACAGCCGCCATTTTGATTACACAGGGTGCCATCCTTTATATAGAATCCATACAATGTGCAGGGTTCACCCTACAGCCGCCATTTTGACTACACAGGGTGCCATCTTTTATATAGAGGCCATACAAGGTACAGGGTCCACCCTATAGCCGCCATTTTGATTACACAGGGTGCCATCCTATTATATAGAGGCCATACAAGGTACAGGGTCTACCCTACAGCCGCCATTTTGATTAAACAGGGTGCCATCCTTTATATAGAGGCCATACAATGTGCAGGGTTCACCCTACAGCCTCCATTTTGACTACACAGGGTGCCATCCTTTATATAGAGGCCATACAAGGTACAGGGTCCACCCTACAGCCGCCATTTTGATTACACAGGGTGCCATCCTTTATATAGAGGCCATACAAGGTGCAGGGTTCACCCTACAGCCGCCATTTTGATTACACAGGGTGCCATCCTTTATATAGAATCCATACAATGTGCAGGGTCCACCCTACAGCCGCCATTTTGATTACACAGGGTGCCATCCTTTATATAGAGGCCATACAAGGTGCAGGGTCCACCCTACAGCCGCCATTTTGATTACACAGGGTGCCATCCTTTATATAGAGGCCATACAAGGTACAGGGTTCACCCTACAGCCGCCATTTTGATTACACAGGGTGCCATCCTTTATATAGAGGCCATACAAGGTGCAGGGTTCACCCTACAGCCGCCATTTTGATTACACAGGGTGCCATCCTTTATATAGAGGCCATACAAGGTACAGGGTCCACCCTACAGCCGCCATTTTGATTACACAGGGTGCCATCCTTTATATAGAATCCATACAATGTGCAGGGTCCACCCTACAGCCGCCATTTTGATTACACAGGGTGCCATCTTTTATATAGAGGCCATACAAGGTACAGGGTCCACCCTATAGCCGCCATTTTGATTACACAGGGTGCCATCCTATATATAGAGGACATACAAGGTACAGGGTCTACCCTACAGCCGCCATTTTGATTAAACAGGGTGCCATCCTTTATATAGAGGCCATACAATGTGCAGGGTTCACCCTACAGCCTCCATTTTGACTACACAGGGTGCCATCCTTTATATAGAGGCCATACAATGTGCAGGGTCCACCCTACAGCCTCAATTTTGACTACACAGGGTGCCATCCTTTATATAGAGGCCATACAAGGTGCAGGGTTCACCCTACAGCCTCCATTTTGACTACACAGGGTGCCATCTTTTATATAGAGGCCATACAAGGTACAGGGTTCACCCTACTGCCGCCATTTTGATTACACAGGGTGCCATCCTTTATATAGAGGCCATACAATGTGCAGGGTCCACCCTACAGCCGCCATTTTGATTACACAGGGTGCCATCCTTTATATAGAGGCCATACAATGTGCAGGGTCCACCCTACAGCCGCCATTTTGATTACACAGGGTGCCATCCTTTATATAGAGGCCATACAAGGTGCAGGGTTCACCCTACAGCCTCCATTTTGACTACACAGGGTGCCATCCTTTATATAGAGGCCATACAATGTGCAGGGTCCACCCTACAGCCTCCATTTTGACTACACAGGGTGCCATCCTTTATATAGAGGCCATACAAGGTGCAGGGTTCACCCTACAGCCTCCATTTTGACTACACAGGGTGCCATCCTATATATAGAGGCCATACAAGGTACAGGGTTCACCCTACTGCCGCCATTTTGATTACACAGGGTGCTATCCTTTATATAGAATCCATACAATGTGCAGAGTCCACCCTACAGCCTCAATTTTGACTACACAGGGTGCCATCATTTATATAGAGGCCATACAAGGTGCAGGGTTCACCCTACAGCCTCCATTTTGACTACACAAGGTGCCATCTTTTATATAGAGGCCATACAAGGTACAGGGTTCACCCTACAGCCTCAATTTTGACTACACAGGGTGCCATCCTTTATATAGAATCCATACAATGTGCAGAGTCCACCCTACAGCCGCCATTTTGATTACACAGGGTGCCATCCTTTATATAGAATCCATACAATGTGCAGGGTTCACCCTACAGCCGCCATTTTGATTACACAGGGTGCCATCCTTTATATAGAATCCATACAATGTGCAGGGTTCACCCTACAGCCGCCATTTTGACTACACAGGGTGCCATCTTTTATATAGAGGCCATACAAGGTGCAGGGTTCACCCTACAGCCTCCATTTTGATTACACAGGGTGCCATCCTTTATATAGAGGCCATACAAGGTGCAGGGTCCACCCTACAGCCTCCATTTTGATTACACAGGGTGCCATCCTTTATATAGAGGCCATACAAGGTGCAGGGTCCACCCTACAGCCTCCATTTTGATTACACAGGGTGCCATCCTTTATATAGAGGCCATACAAGGTGCAGGGTTCACCCTACAGCCTCCATTTTGACTACACAGGGTGCCATCCTTTATATAGAGGCCATACAATGTGCAGGGTCCACCCTACAGCCTCCATTTTGATTACACAGGGTGCCATCCTTTATATAGAGGCCATACAAGGTGCAGGGTCCACCCTACAGCCTCCATTTTGATTACACAGGGTGCCATCCTTTATATAGAGGCCATACAAGGTGCAGGGTCCACCCTACAGCCTCCATTTTGATTACACAGGGTGCCATCCTTTATATAGAGGCCATACAAGGTGCAGGGTCCACCCTACAGCCTCCATTTTGATTACACAGGGTGCCATCCTTTATATAGAGGCCATACAAGGTGCAGGGTTCACCCTACAGCCTCCATTTTGATTACACAGGGTGCCATCCTTTATATAGAGTCCATACAATGTGCAGGGTCCACCCTACAGCCGCCATTTTGATTACACAGGGTGCCATCCTTTATATAGAGGCCATACAATGTGCAGGGTTCACCCTACAGCCTCCATTTTGATTACACAGGGTGCCATCCTTTATATAGAGGCCATACAAGGTACAGGGTTCACCCTACAGCCGCCATTTTGACTACACAGGGTGCCATCCTTTATATAGAGGCCATACAAGGTGCAGGGTCCACCCTACAGCCTCCATTTTGACTACACAGGGTGCCATCCTTTATATAGAGGCCATACAAGGTACAGGGTTCACCCTACAGCCGCCATTTTGATTACACAGGGTGCCATCCTTTATATAGAATACATACAATGTGCAGAGTCCACCCTACAGCCTCAATTTTGACTACACAGGGTGCCATTATTTATATAGAGGCCATACAAGGTGCAGGGTTCACCCTACAGCCTCCATTTTGACTACACAGGGTGCCATCTTTTATATAGAGGCCATACAAGGTACAGGGTTCACCCTACAGCCGCCATTTTGACTACACAGGGTGCCATCCTTTATATAGAATCCATACAATGTGCAGAGTCCACCCTACAGCCGCCATTTTGATTACACAGGGTGCCATCCTTTATATAGAATCCATACAATGTGCAGAGTCCACCCTACAGCCGCCATTTTGATTACACAGGGTGCCATCCTTTATATAGAATCCATACAATGTGCAGGGTTCACCCTACAGCCGACATTTTGATTACACAGGGTGCCATCCTTTATATAGAATCCATACAATGTGCAGGGTTCACCCTACAGCCTCCATTTTGACTACACAGGGTGCCATCATTTATATAGAGGCCATACAATGTGCAGGGACCACCCTACAGCCTCCATTTTGACTACACAGGGTGCCATCCTTTATATAGAGGCCATACAAGGTACAGGGTTCACCCTACAGCCGCCATTTTGATTACACAGGGTGCCATCCTTTATATAGAATCCATACAATGTGCAGGGTTCACCCTACAGCCTCCATTTTGATTACACAGGGTGGCATCCTATATATAGAGGCCATACAAGGTACAGGGTTCACCCTACAGCCGCCATTTTGACTACACAGGGTGCCATCATTTATATAGAGGCCATAAAAGGTGCAGGGTTCACCCTACAGCCACCATTTTGACTACACAGGGTGCCATCCTTTATATAGAGGCCATACAAGGTACAGGGTTCACCCTACAGCCGCCATTTTGATTACACAGGGTGCTATCCTTTATATAGAATCCATACAATGTGCAGGGTTCACCCTACAGCAGTCGACATTTTGATTACACAGGGTGCCATCCTTTTATATAGAATCCATACAATGTGCAGGGTTCACCCTACAGCCGCCATTTTGACTACACAGGGTGCCATCTTTTATATAGAGGCCATACAAAGTACAGGGTCCACCCTATAGCCGCCATTTTGATTACACAGGGTGCTATCCTTTATATAGAGGCCATACAAGTAGGGTACAGGGTTCACCCTACTGCCGCCATTTTGATTACACAGGGTGCTATCCTTCATATAGAATCCATACAATGTGCAGAGTCCACCCTACAGCCGTCATTTTGATTACACAGGGTGCCATCCTTTATATAGAGGCCATACAAGGTACAGGGTCCACCCTATAGCCGCCATTTTGATTACACAGGGTGCCATCCTATATATAGAGGAAATACAAGGTACAGGGTCTACCCTACAGCCGCCATTTTGATTACACAGGGTGCTATCCTTTATATAGAATCCATACAATGTGCAGGGTTCACCCTACAGCCGCCATTTTGACTACACAGGGTGCCATCTTTTATATAGAGGCCATACAAGGTACAGGGTCCACCCTATAGCCGCCATTTTGATTACACAGGGTGCTATCCTTTATATAGAGGCCATACAAGGTACAGGGTTCACCCTACTGCCGCCATTTTGATTACACAGGGTGCTATCCTTTATATAGAATCCATACAATGTGCAGAGTCCACCCTACAGCCGTTGATCGACTATCGACTATCGAAGCTAAAGGAACGACGCTGATTCGACGCTCCGTTGTAATCCGGTCTTTTTCGCTAGTCTACGGGACGTGTATTATCTGCAAAGTAAAGCGGATAGTGTGAGACGGTGTTGGCTACGCAGGCCTACTCACGGTTATCCCGAATCGCCAGGCACCCGGTCGCGATTTCGTCTTAAAACCTGCTGGGGCTGCTGCGGTCATCAGTCCAGGGGGGTGAGGGGCGCAAATTGCTCTCCTCACAGCTCTCCCGCGCGCGTGTGTAGTAGTGGGGTGGTCGCACCCCTATCACCATCATCGACATCGATAACACCAACTGAAGTGTCTCCTGGTTTGAGCCATCTCTTCTAATATTTACATACATACGTATATACACAAATATTTTTTGGCCTCTGTTTTTCTTTTTTCTCTTTTCTCCCACCTTTTTTCCACAGCTGGACAGCCGACTCGTGGTGCAGGTATCAGCTGTGCACTGGTCAGGCCAACCCGGGCTTAAAAGCCCCAACATTGGCACCTGCCAAATCCGCGAAATCGCTGAAAGCTTTAAAGCGGAGCTTAAAGTGAGCTTTAAAATGATCGCGCAAAGTGCGGCATACTTTTAGGGCCCCCATAGTATCTAGCTGTGTTCCAGCCCTCCAGCTGAGAACTCGGTCTGTGGGCCCCAAGACAAGCACTCTGCCTTGTAGGCGAAAGTACCAGGCTCAAATCCGCCCTGTGGAAAGTTTTTCAATTGGAGTATTTTTGTTTTTTGTATACAGATTAATTGTCAGAGACAAGCACTCTGTCTTGGAGGCGAAAATACCAGGTTCAAATCCGCCCTGTGGAAAATTTTTTTAATTAATTTTTTAATTAATTTTTTTTTTAAATTAATTTTTTAATTAATTATTTTTTTTTAAATTAATTATCCAATTAATTTTTTAAATTTTCAATTAACCCGGACCGAAATTTGAACTGTGTGGAGCCGAGCAGGGAGCGGCATAACTCCCAAAAAACTCCAGGAGGAAATACCTGGCTTCAAGCATGGAGGGCTTGAGATCGGCTGGCGTGATGGTGGGGCCAAGTGGGCGGCGTCAGTCAATGGCGTTCGCCTCAGCACCGGCTCTATGGTCTGAGTCTGTTTGCGCCGACAGTCCGTGCAGTCAGCTTGCGATAGAGGCTCTGTTCGGTCATGAGCGAGTAGCAGTGAATGAGTTGTTTGGCGCGACCGATACGCCAAAGAGGCTGCGTGAAGTTTCCCAGAGTCCTCCAGCAGGCGGTGCGATGCAACCAAAGAAATCTAAGTTGCAACAAGTAAGGGGCAAGAGCGAGTTGGCAGAAATGGGAGCGTTACTGGAGGAAATAGCCGAACGCATCAAGCCAGAAAAGGAGGGAGGCAAGCGAGCCATCACGAATGCTCTCAGAGAGAAAGTCGACAGACTTAAAGAATTACAGCAGGCAGTGAGTAGCATTCAGTGCAGCGATAGCGACTCTGAAACAGTAGCGGCATGCGCCAAGTGCAGTAATGTGTCCCTCGTCACCAGAGGGCAACAAACAGAGAAGCCGCAACAGCAGCCTAGGATGCCCCGCCAGAGAGCAGTCGCCGCCGCCGCCAACACTTCGGAAACCCTGTCGCCGGAAAATCGCCGGCCGCGAGAAGCTTTTCCGCCGCACGACAACGAGGGGATAGTGCCACAAACAGAGCCTGCATGGCAGACAGTGACGACGAGGCGACCGACACGGACTCTACCAAAGAAGCGTCCTGCCGCTATTTTGGTACAACGGAAGAGTGAGATGACATATAGCGACATGCTAAAGCTGGTGACAAGGAGCCAGGATACCAAGCTGCAGGCAGTGGGCGAAAGCGTGCGCTCCGTGAGACGTACCGCCAAAGGAGACCTCCTACTGGAACTAAACGCAGCAGGAGCAGAGAATGTCACCCAGCTGAAGGAGGACATAGGATCCGCGCTTGAAGGTCAAGTCGAGGCAAGGGCACTATCGAATCTGACCAGATTGGAGATTCTGGACATGGATGGCGAAACCACCAAGGAGGAAATCGTTCAGGCCGTCTCCGACCAGCTGAGTCTGAAAATTGTTCCCGCAGATGTTAAGAGTCTGCGCCCAGCGCACGGAGGAAATCAGAGGGCAACAATCTGTGTCCCAGGAGCGGTAGCAGAAGCAATCCTGAAAGCAGCCCACCTGAAGATTGGATACTCGGTATGCAGGGTACGCGTAAGCACTTCGGCGTCAAGATGCTACAGGTGCCTAGAATTTGGACATATGGCGGCAACGTGCAACAGCCCCGTCGACAGGACAAACTGGTGCATAAGATGCGGCGGCAAGGACCACAAAGCGAAGGAATGCAGCAATGGTTTTAACTGCTGTATATGCGAGTCAAGAGGGATCACCGAGCGAAAACACGTAGCAGGCAGCCAGCGGTGCCCCTCAACAACGCAGGCTGGGCCCATGAAGTCGTCTCGACCAAGACGAAATGTTTAGCTTTACCCAGCTAAACTTAAACCACTGCGAGGCCGCCCATGAACTACTTAAGCAGCGGGTGCGAGAGACCAAATCTGACGCGGCAGTAATCAGCGAACCATACCGCAGGAAAACCTCACCCAATTGGGCGTATAGCACGTCGGGCAAGGCCGCCATCTGGGCATGTGGCAGTCCACCCTCGCAGCTCCTTTCCAGGCTAGCTGGCGAGCACTTCATCAGGGCACAGGTCAAAGGGATATGGCTGTACAGTTGCTACTTGCCGCCCAGTCTGTGCCTTACGGACTTCTGCAAGGCGCTAGATGAACTGACGACCGACGTAAGGACACACAGCCCCACCATAATCGCGGGAGACTTCAACGCATGGGCACAGGAATGGGGAAGCTCCTCCACAAACGCGCGAGGCCGCGCTTTGCTCGACGCTTTTGCCTCCCTAGACGTCGAACTATTGAACCATGGCACCCAAAACACGTTCAATAGGGCTGGAAGGGGATCAGTGATAGATCTTAGGTACGTAAGCAGTGGCCTTGCGAGGACATCAGCCTGGAATCTGGATAATTGTTACACGGCGAGCGACCATGAGGCGATCCGTGTTACTATAGGCCGTGAAGCGGACAGACGACAGCACGCAGCGCACCCCCTCCCTATCGACATGCCCTTCAAAGAAGACACGCTGGACCCTCAGGCGTTCTCTTCAATGCTGACCCGGCAAAGTCTCACAGCAACCACGGCACAAGAAATGGCGAACGAAGCCTGCAGTATGTTGGCTGCTGCCAGCACGGCAAGTATGGCCCAATCCAGACCATTCAGAAGCCACCACAAACCAGTATTCTGGTGGAACGGAGAAATTGCAGATTTGAGGAGATCCTGTATGGCTGCAAGAAGGAAATACCAACGAGCAAGGAAGCGCATGGACTCGGACTGGACACACCACCACGCCCATTACAGCTCGGCTAGAAGGTCCCTCAAGAAGGCCATCCTTTCCGCGAAAAGGGAAGTTTATTTGCAGCTGTGTGACTCCGCAGAACACGACCCATGGGGAAGAGCATACAAAATAGTGGTCAAGCGGATACATGCAAACCGCCAGCTCATCCCATCTGACGCGGAAGAAGTCTCACAAATTATCGACGGCCTATTCCCCAATCGCCCGATTTCCCCAAGCATAGCTCAGCATCCAGTTCCAGCATCACACACCATTGATGCGATCTCGTCGGATGAAGTCCTGGCGGCGGCCAAGTCGCTCCAACTCGGCAAAGCACCCGGTCCAGATCGGATCCCAAACCGCGCCGTTAAACTGGCCCTGACTCTACGACCAGATGTCTTCGCAGCCGTCTTCAACCGCTGCCTCACCGAGGGAGTTTTCCCCGAGCAATGGAAGATCCAGAAGTTGGCCCTTCTTCCAAAGCCGGGGAAGCCTACAGATACTTCGCCCTCCTATAGACCGATATGTCTGGTGGACTCTATAGGCAAGGTGTTTGAAGGTCTCATCGGAGCAAGACTGAACGCTTACGTCAGCGAGTGCGGCGGTCTCTCAGCCAACCAATTCGGTTTTCGCAAGGCAAGATCCACCATTGACGCAGTCAGCAAGGTGGTTGGCATCGCCAGCAGCGCCATCGAAGGAACAAGATGGAAAGGAGGCTCCAAACAATACTGCCTTGTTGTCACGCTTGACGTAAAGAACGCCTTCAACACTGCGGATTGGAGCTGCATACTCAGCACCATCCATGATCTCGGCGTCCCCCCGTACCTCCTTGCCATCATTCGGAGCTTTTTTAGGCAGAGGATCCTGAGATACGGCACCTCCGACGGCCCTAAGAGTCGTAATGTGTCTGCTGGAGTGCCACAAGGCTCGGTTCTGGGTCCGCTTCTTTGGAACCTGATGTACGACGGAGTGCTGCGTCTCCCACTCCCGCCAGGTTGCGAAGCCATCGGATATGCTGACGACGTGGCTATTGTTATTGTTGCCAAGGAGCTGGAGAAGGCAGAATCAGTGGCCTCGCAAGCTATAGCCAGCATCACGCAGTGGCTTCAGTCGGTTGGCCTAGCCCTGGCAGCCGAAAAACACCACCTGGGCGTGTGGCTAGACACCCGTCTATGCTTCAGAGAGCATTTGGAGAACGTTCAACGGAAAGCAGCGAGCACAGGACAGGCGTTATCGAGGCTAATGCTGAACACGAGAGGACCGAAACAGGAGCGGAGACAACTCCTGATGAGTGTGCTGAAATCGGTCATTTTGTATGCGGCACAAATCTGGGCCAACGCCATACACACTACGGCGTACAGTAGGGGCATTACCGCTACCTACCGTCTCTGCGCGCTAAGGGTCTGCAGCGGTTTTAGGACGGTCTCCGAGGATGCTGCGCTGGTGGTTGCAGGCATGATTCCCATCAACTTACTTGCGGACGAGGCCAGGAACATCGCGGACGCAAAAAGGAACGGTACACCAAAGCGGACAGCTAGCGACGACGCAAGGATGCAAAGCATAGCCATCTGGCAAGAGCGGTGGGATTCATCTAGCAAGGGTAGGTGGACCCACACCCTTATCCCCACGATCAGGCCATGGATTGAACGGAAGCATGGACAGGCGACTTTCCATCTGACACAGTTCATCACAGGACATGGCTGTTTCAGATCCTATCTCCACAGATTCGGACACGAGGCTGAGCCGTACTGCCTGACATGTGGTGATGGAATGGTAGAGGACGCGGAACACGCCCTCTTCGCATGCAGGCGATTCACTAGTCAACGGCGGCTCCTGGAGGAAACGGTCGGCACTGTGCTGACTACCGAGAACCTGGTGCCCATAATGCTGGCAGACGCGGCGGCGTGGGAAGCAGTGAGCAGCTTTACTGGCTTCGTGGGAATCAGCCTAAGAAAGGCAGAGCGTGAAAGGAATGGCCATACGTAAAGGGTTATAGGTTTTTGCGAAGCAATTCCCCATGGGACGTCCCGCAGAAACCCCCCTAATACGTATTCGCAGCTTTAAATTTGTAATATATATATATGTTGTTGTTAATTATGTAATAAATGAATTAAAAAAAAAAAAAAAAAAAAAAAAACCCTACAGCCGCCATTTTGATTACACAGGGTGCCATCCTTTATATAGAGGCCATACAAGGTACAGGGTCCACCCTACAGCCGCCATTTTGATTACACAGGGTGCCATCCTTTATATAGAGGCCATACAAGGTGCAGGGTTCACCCTACAGCCTCCATTTTGATTACACAGGGTGCCATCCTTTATATAGAGGCCATACAATGTGCAGGGTCCACCCTACAGCCTCAATTTTGACTACACAGGGTGCCATCCTTTATATAGAGGCCATACAAGGTGCAGGGTTCACCCTACAGCCTCCATTTTGACTACACAGGGTGCCATCCTTTATATAGAGGCCATACAAGGTACAGGGTTCACCCTACAGCCGCCATTTTGATTACACAGGGTGCCATCCTTTATATAGAGGCCATACAATGTGCAGGGTCTACCCTACAGCCCCATTTTGATTACTATATAGAATCCATACAATGTGCAGGGTTCACCCTACAGCCTCCATTTTGATTACACAGGGTGCCATCCTTTATATAGAGGCCATACAATGTGCAGGGTCCACCCTACAGCCGCCATTTTGACTACACAGGGTGCCATCTTTTATAAAAAGGCCATACAAGGTGCAGGGTTCACCCTACAGCCTCCATTTTGATTACACAGGGTGCCATCCTTTATATAGAGGCCATACAAGGTGCAGGGTTCACCCTACAGCCTCCATTTTGATTACACAGGGTGCCATCCTTTATATAGAGGCCATACAATGTGCAGGGTCCACCCTACAGCCTCCATTTTGATTACACAGGGTGCCATCCTTTATATAGAGGCCATACAAGGTGCAGGGTCCACCCTACAGCCGCCATTTTGATTACACAGGGTGCCATCCTTTATATAGAATCCATACAATGTGCAGGGTCCACCCTACAGCCGCCATTTTGATTACACAGGGTGCCATCCTTTATATAGAGGCCATACAATGTGCAGGGTTCACCCTACAGCCGCCATTTTGATTACACAGGGTGCCATCCTTTATATAGAGAGGCCATACAATGTGCAGGGTCCACCCTACAGCCTCCATTTTGATTACACAGGGTGCCATCCTTTATATAGAGGCCATACAAGGTGCAGGGTTCACCCTACAGCCGCCATTTTGACTACACAGGGTGCCATCTTTTATATAGAGGCCATACAAGGTACAGGGTCCACCCTATAGCCGCCATTTTGATTACACAGGGTGCCATCCTTTATATAGAGGACCATACAAGGTACAGGGTCCACCCTACAGCCGCCATTTTGATTACACAGGGTGCCATCCTTTATATAGAGGCCATACAATGTGCAGGGTTCACCCTACAGCCGCCATTTTGACTACACAGGGTGCCATCTTTTATATAGAGGCCATACAAGGTACAGGGTCCACCCTATAGCCGCCATTTTGATTACACAGGGTGCCATCCTTTATATAGAGGCCATACAAGGTACAGGGTCCACCCTACAGCCGCCATTTTGATTACACAGGGTGCCATCCTTTATATAGAGGCCATACAATGTGCAGGGTCCACCCTACAGCCGCCATTTTGATTACACAGGGTGCCATCCTTTATATAGAATCCATACAATGTGCAGGGTCCACCCTACAGCCGCCATTTTGATTACACAGGGTGCCATCTTTTATATAGAGGCCATACAAGGTACAGGGTCCACCCTATAGCCGCCATTTTGATTACACAGGGTGCCATCCTTTATATAGAGGCCATACAAGGTACAGGGTCTACCCTACAGCCGCCATTTTGATTAAACAGGGTGCCATCCTTTATATAGAGGCCATACAATGTGCAGGGTTCACCCTACAGCCTCCATTTTGACTACACAGGGTGCCATCCTTTATATAGAGGCCATACAATGTGCAGGGTCCACCCTACAGCCTCCATTTTGACTACACAGGGTGCCATCCTTTATATAGAGGCCATACAAGGTACAGGGTCCACCCTACAGCCGCCATTTTGATTACACAGGGTGCCATCCTTTATATAGAAGCCATACAATGTGCAGGGTCCACCCTACAGCCGCCATTTTGATTACACAGGGTGCCATCCTTTATATAGAGGCCATACAATGTGCAGGGTCCACCCTACAGCCGCCATTTTGATTACACAGGGTGCCATCCTTTATATAGAGGCCATACAAGGTACAGGGTCCACCCTACAGCCGCCATTTTGATTACACAGGGTGCCATCCTTTATATAGAGGCCATACAATGTGCAGGGTCCACCCTACAGCCGCCATTTTGATTACACAGGGTGCCATCCTTTATATAGAATCCATACAATGTGCAGGGTCCACCCTACAGCCGCCATTTTGATTACACAGGGTGCCATCCTTTATATAGAGGCCATACAAGGTACAGGGTTCCACCCTACAGCCGCCATTTTGATTACACAGGGTGCCATCCTTTATATAGAGGCCATACAAGGTACAGGGTCCACCCTACAGCCGCCATTTTGATTACACAGGGTGCCATCCTTTATATAGAGGCCATACAATGTGCAGGGTTCCACCCTACAGCCGCCATTTTGACTACACAGGGTGCCATCCTTTATATAGAGGCCATACAAGGTGCAGGGTCCACCCTACAGCCGCCATTTTGATTACACAGGGTGCCATCCTTTATATAGAGGCCATACAAGGTACAGGGTTCACCCTACAGCCGCCATTTTGATTACACAGGGTGCCATCTTTTATATAGAGGCCATACAAGGTACAGGGTCCACCCTATAGCCGCCATTTTGATTACACAGGGTGCCATCCTATATATAGAGGCCATACAAGGTACAGGGTCCACCCTACAGCCGCCATTTTGATTACACAGGGTGCCATCCTTTATATAGAGGCCATACAATGTGCAGGGTTCACCCTACAGCCTCCATTTTGACTACACAGGGTGCCATCCTTTATATAGAGGCCATACAAGGTGCAGGGTTCACCCTACAGCCTCCATTTTGATTACACAGGGTGCCATCCTTTATATAGAGGCCATACAAGGTGCAGGGTCCACCCTACAGCCGCCATTTTGATTACACAGGGTGCCATCCTTTATATAGAGGCCATACAAGGTGCAGGGTCCACCCTACAGCCGCCATTTTGATTACACAGGGTGCCATCCTTTATATAGAGGCCATACAATGTGCAGGGTCCACCCTACAGCCGCCATTTTGATTACACAGGGTGCCATCCTTTATATAGAGGCCATACAAGGTGCAGGGTCCACCCTACAGCCGCCATTTTGATTACACAGGGTGCCATCCTTTATATAGAGGCCATACAAGGTGCAGGGTCCACCCTACAGCCGCCATTTTGATTACACAGGGTGCCATCCTTTATATAGAGGCCATACAAGGTGCAGGGTCCACCCTACAGCCGCCATTTTGACTACACAGGGTGCCATCCTTTATATAGAGGCCATACAAGGTACAGGGTCCACCCTACAGCCGCCATTTTGATTACACAGGGTGCCATCCTTTATATAGAGGCCATACAATGTGCAGGGTTCACCCTACAGCCTCCATTTTGACTACACAGGGTGCCATCCTTTATATAGAGGCCATACAATGTGCAGGGTCCACCCTACAGCCTCCATTTTGACTACACAGGGTGCCATCCTTTATATAGAGGCCATACAAGGTACAGGGTCCACCCTACAGCCGCCATTTTGATTACACAGGGTGCCATCCTTTATATAGAGGCCATACAATGTGCAGGGTCCACCCTACAGCCGCCATTTTGATTACACAGGGTGCCATCCTTTATATAGAAGCCATACAATGTGCAGGGTCCACCCTACAGCCGCCATTTTGATTACACAGGGTGCCATCCTTTATATAGAGGCCATACAAGGTACAGGGTCCACCCTACAGCCGCCATTTTGATTACACAGGGTGCCATCCTTTATATAGAGGCCATACAAGGTGCAGGGTCCACCCTACAGCCGCCATTTTGATTACACAGGGTGCCATCCTTTATATAGAATCCATACAATGTGCAGGGTCCACCCTACAGCCGCCATTTTGATTACACAGGGTGCCATCCTTTATATAGAGGCCATACAAGGTACAGGGTCCACCCTATAGCCGCCATTTTGATTACACAGGGTGCCATCCTATATATAGAGGCCATACAAGGTACAGGGTCCACCCTACAGCCGCCATTTTGATTACACAGGGTGCCATCCTTTATATAGAGGCCATACAATGTGCAGGGTCCACCCTACAGCCTCCATTTTGACTACACAGGGTGCCATCCTTTATATAGAGGCCATACAAGGTGCAGGGTCCACCCTACAGCCTCCATTTTGATTACACAGGGTGCCATCCTTTATATAGAGGCCATACAAGGTACAGGGTTCACCCTACAGCCGCCATTTTGATTACACAGGGTGCCATCCTTTATATAGAGGCCATACAAGGTACAGGGTCCACCCTACAGCCGCCATTTTGATTACACAGGGTGCCATCCTTTATATAGAGGCCATACAAGGTACAGGGTCCACCCTACAGCCGCCATTTTGATTACACAGGGTGCCATCCTTTATATAGAGGCCATACAATGTGCAGGGTTCACCCTACAGCCTCCATTTTGATTACACAGGGTGCCATCCTTTATATAGAGGCCATACAAGGTGCAGGGTTCACCCTACAGCCTCCATTTTGATTACACAGGGTGCCATCCTTTATATAGAGGCCATACAAGGTGCAGGGTCCACCCTACAGCCTCCATTTTGATTACACAGGGTGCCATCCTTTATATAGAGGCCATACAAGGTGCAGGGTCCACCCTACAGCCGCCATTTTGATTACACAGGGTGCCATCCTTTATATAGAGGCCATACAATGTGCAGGGTCCACCCTACAGCCGCCATTTTGATTACACAGGGTGCCATCCTTTATATAGAGGCCATACAAGGTGCAGGGTCCACCCTACAGCCGCCATTTTGATTACACAGGGTGCCATCCTTTATATAGAGGCCATACAAGGTGCAGGGTCCACCCTACAGCCGCCATTTTGATTACACAGGGTGCCATCCTTTATATAGAGGCCATACAATGTGCAGGGTTCACCCTACAGCCTCCATTTTGACTACACAGGGTGCCATCCTTTATATAGAGGCCATACAAGGTACAGGGTCCACCCTACAGCCGCCATTTTGATTACACAGGGTGCCATCCTTTATATAGAGGCCATACAATGTGCAGGGTTCACCCTACAGCCTCCATTTTGACTACACAGGGTGCCATCCTTTATATAGAGGCCATACAATGTGCAGGGTCCACCCTACAGCCTCCATTTTGACTACACAGGGTGCCATCCTTTATATAGAGGCCATACAAGGTACAGGGTTCACCCTACAGCCGCCATTTTGATTACACAGGGTGCCATCCTTTATATAGAGGCCATACAATGTGCAGGGTTCACCCTACAGCCTCCATTTTGATTACACAGGGTGCCATCCTTTATATAGAGGCCATACAAGGTACAGGGTTCACCCTACAGCCGCCATTTTGACTACACAGGGTGCCATCCTTTATATAGAGGCCATACAAGGTGCAGGGTTCACCCTACAGCCTCCATTTTGATTACACAGGGTGCCATCCTTTATATAGAGGCCATACAAGGTACAGGGTTCACCCTACAGCCGCCATTTTGATTACACAGGGTGCCATCCTTTATATAGAATCCATACAATGTGCAGGGTCCACCCTACAGCCTCCATTTTGACTACACAGGGTGCCATCCTTTATATAGAGGCCATACAAGGTGCAGGGTTCACCCTACAGCCTCCATTTTGACTACACAGGGTGCCATCCTTTATATAGAGGCCATACAAGGTACAGGGTTCACCCTACAGCCGCCATTTTGATTACACAGGGTGCCATCCTTTATATAGAATCCATACAATGTGCAGGGTCCACCCTACAGCCGCCATTTTGATTACACAGGGTGCCATCCTTTATATAGAAGCCATACAATGTGCAGGGTCCACCCTACAGCCGCCATTTTGATTACACAGGGTGCCATCCTTTATATAGAGGCCATACAATGTGCAGGGTTCACCCTACAGCCGCCATTTTGATTACACAGGGTGCCATCCTTTATATAGAATCCATACAATGTGCAGGGTTCACCCTACAGCCGCCATTTTGACTACACAGGGTGCCATCTTTTATATAGAGGCCATACAAGGTACAGGGTCCACCCTATAGCCGCCATTTTGATTACACAGGGTGCCATCCTTTATATAGAGGCCATACAAGGTACAGGGTTCACCCTACAGCCGCCATTTTGATTACACAGGGTGCCATCCTTTATATAGAATCCATACAATGTGCAGGGTCCACCCTACAGCCGCCATTTTGATTACACAGGGTGCCATCCTTTATATAGAGGCCATACAAGGTACAGGGTCCACCCTACAGCCTCCATTTTGATTACACAGGGTGCCATCCTTTATATAGAGGCCATACAAGGTGCAGGGTTCACCCTACAGCCTCCATTTTGATTACACAGGGTGCCATCCTTTATATAGAGGCCATACAAGGTGCAGGGTCCACCCTACAGCCTCCATTTTGATTACACAGGGTGCCATCCTTTATATAGAGGCCATACAAGGTGCAGGGTCCACCCTACAGCCGCCATTTTGATTACACAGGGTGCCATCCTTTATATAGAGGCCATACAATGTGCAGGGTTCACCCTACAGCCTCCATTTTGATTACACAGGGTGCCATCCTTTATATAGAGGCCATACAATGTGCAGGGTCCACCCTACAGCCTCCATTTTGACTACACAGGGTGCCATCCTTTATATAGAGGCCATACAAGGTGCAGGGTTCACCCTACAGCCTCCATTTTGATTACACAGGGTGCCATCCTTTATATAGAGGCCATACAAGGTACAGGGTTCACCCTACAGCCGCCATTTTGATTACACAGGGTGCCATCCTTTATATAGAAGCCATACAATGTGCAGGGTCCACCCTACAGCCGCCATTTTGATTACACAGGGTGCCATCCTTTATATAGAGGCCATACAATGTGCAGGGTCCACCCTACAGCCGCCATTTTGATTACACAGGGTGCCATCCTTTATATAGAGGCCATACAAGGTGCAGGGTTCACCCTACAGCCGCCATTTTGATTACACAGGGTGCCATCCTTTATATAGAATCCATACAATGTGCAGGGTCCACCCTACAGCCTCCATTTTGACTACACAGGGTGCCATCCTTTATATAGAGGCCATACAAGGTGCAGGGTTCACCCTACAGCCTCCATTTTGACTACACAGGGTGCCATCCTTTATATAGAGGCCATACAAGGTACAGGGTCCACCCTATAGCCGCCATTTTGATTACACAGGGTGCCATCCTTTATATAGAGGCCATACAAGGTACAGGGTCTACCCTACAGCCGCCATTTTGATTACACAGGGTGCCATCCTTTATATAGAAGCCATACAATGTGCAGGGTTCACCCTACAGCCGCCATTTTGACTACACAGGGTGCCATCCTTTATATAGAGGCCATACAAGGTACAGGGTCCACCCTACAGCCGCCATTTTGATTACACAGGGTGCCATCCTTTATATAGAGGCCATACAAGGTACAGGGTTCACCCTACAGCCGCCATTTTGATTACACAGGGTGCCATCCTTTATATAGAAGCCATACAATGTGCAGGGTCCACCCTACAGCCGCCATTTTGATTACACAGGGTGCCATCCTTTATATAGAGGCCATACAAGGTGCAGGGTCCACCCTACAGCCGCCATTTTGATTACACAGGGTGCCATCCTTTATATAGAGGCCATACAAGGTACAGGGTCCACCCTACAGCCGCCATTTTGATTACACAGGGTGCCATCCTATATATAGAGGCCATACAAGGTACAGGGTCCACCCTACAGCCGCCATTTTGATTACACAGGGTGCCATCCTTTATATAGAGGCCATACAATGTGCAGGGTTCACCCTACAGCCTCCATTTTGACTACACAGGGTGCCATCCTTTATATAGAGGCCATACAATGTGCAGGGTCCACCCTACAGCCTCCATTTTGACTACACAGGGTGCCATCCTTTATATAGAGGCCATACAAGGTGCAGGGTCCACCCTACAGCCGCCATTTTGACTACACAGGGTGCCATCCTTTATATAGAAGCCATACAAGGTGCAGGGTCCACCCTACAGCCGCCATTTTGATTACACAGGGTGCCATCCTTTATATAGAGGCCATACAAGGTACAGGGTCCACCCTACAGCCGCCATTTTGATTACACAGGGTGCCATCCTTTATATAGAGGCCATACAATGTGCAGGGTCCACCCTACAGCCGCCATTTTGATTACACAGGGTGCCATCCTTTATATAGAAGCCATACAATGTGCAGGGTCCACCCTACAGCCGCCATTTTGATTACACAGGGTGCCATCTTTTATATAGAGGCCATACAAGGTACAGGGTCCACCCTATAGCCGCCATTTTGATTACACAGGGTGCCATCCTATATATAGAGGCCATACAAGGTACAGGGTCTACCCTACAGCCGCCATTTTGATTACACAGGGTGCCATCCTTTATATAGAGGCCATACAATGTGCAGGGTCCACCCTACAGCCTCCATTTTGACTACACAGGGTGCCATCATTTATATAGAGGCCATACAAGGTGCAGGGTTCACCCTACAGCCTCCATTTTGACTACACAGGGTGCCATCCTTTATATAGAGGCCATACAAGGTACAGGGTTCACCCTACAGCCGCCATTTTGATTACACAGGGTGCCATCCTTTATATAGAAGCCATACAATGTGCAGGGTCCACCCTACAGCCGCCATTTTGATTACACAGGGTGCCATCCTTTATATAGAGGCCATACAAGGTGCAGGGTCCACCCTACAGCCGCCATTTTGATTACACAGGGTGCCATCCTTTATATAGAGGCCATACAAGGTACAGGGTCCACCCTACAGCCGCCATTTTGATTACACAGGGTGCCATCCTTTATATAGAGGCCATACAATGTGCAGGGTCCACCCTACAGCCGCCATTTTGATTACACAGGGTGCCATCCTTTATATAGAATCCATACAATGTGCAGGGTCCACCCTACAGCCGCCATTTTGATTACACAGGGTGCCATCCTTTATATAGAGGCCATACAAGGTACAGGGTCCACCCTATAGCCGCCATTTTGATTACACAGGGTGCCATCCTATATATAGAGGCCATACAAGGTACAGGGTCTACCCTACAGCCGCCATTTTGATTAAACAGGGTGCCATCCTTTATATAGAGGCCATACAATGTGCAGGGTTCACCCTACAGCCTCCATTTTGACTACACAGGGTGCCATCCTTTATATAGAGGCCATACAATGTGCAGGGTCCACCCTACAGCCTCCATTTTGACTACACAGGGTGCCATCCTTTATATAGAGGCCATACAAGGTGCAGGGTTCACCCTACAGCCTCCATTTTGACTACACAGGGTGCCATCCTTTATATAGAGGCCATACAAGGTACAGGGTTCACCCTACAGCCGCCATTTTGATTACACAGGGTGCCATCCTTTATATAGAGGCCATACAAGGTGCAGGGTCCACCCTACAGCCGCCATTTTGATTACACAGGGTGCCATCCTTTATATAGAAGCCATACAATGTGCAGGGTCCACCCTACAGCCGCCATTTTGATTACACAGGGTGCCATCCTTTATATAGAGGCCATACAAGGTGCAGGGTTCACCCTACAGCCGCCATTTTGACTACACAGGGTGCCATCCTTTATATAGAATCCATACAATGTGCAGAGTCCACCCTACAGCCTCCATTTTGACTACACAGGGTGCCATCCTTTATATAGAGGCCATACAAGGTGCAGGGTTCACCCTACAGCCTCCATTTTGACTACACAGGGTGCCATCCTTTATATAGAGGCCATACAAGGTACAGGGTCCACCCTATAGCCGCCATTTTGATTACACAGGGTGCCATCCTTTATATAGAGGCCATACAAGGTACAGGGTCCACCCTACAGCCGCCATTTTGATTACACAGGGTGCCATCCTTTATATAGAATCCATACAATGTGCAGGGTTCACCCTACAGCCGCCATTTTGACTACACAGGGTGCCATCCTTTATATAGAGGCCATACAAGGTACAGGGTCCACCCTACAGCCGCCATTTTGATTACACAGGGTGCCATCCTTTATATAGAGGCCATACAAGGTACAGGGTTCACCCTACAGCCGCCATTTTGATTACACAGGGTGCCATCCTTTATATAGAATCCATACAATGTGCAGGGTCCACCCTACAGCCGCCATTTTGATTACACAGGGTGCCATCCTTTATATAGAGGCCATACAAGGTACAGGGTCCACCCTACAGCCTCCATTTTGATTACACAGGGTGCCATCCTATATATAGAGGCCATACAAGGTACAGGGTCCACCCTACAGCCGCCATTTTGATTACACAGGGTGCCATCCTTTATATAGAGGCCATACAATGTGCAGGGTTCACCCTACAGCCTCCATTTTGATTACACAGGGTGCCATCCTTTATATAGAGGCCATACAATGTGCAGGGTCCACCCTACAGCCTCCATTTTGACTACACAGGGTGCCATCATTTATATAGAGGCCATACAAGGTGCAGGGTTCACCCTACAGCCTCCATTTTGACTACACAGGGTGCCATCCTTTATATAGAGGCCATACAAGGTACAGGGTTCACCCTACAGCCGCCATTTTGATTACACAGGGTGCCATCCTTTATATAGAAGCCATACAATGTGCAGGGTCCACCCTACAGCCGCCATTTTGATTAAACAGGGTGCCATCCTTTATATAGAATCCATACAATGTGCAGGGTCCACCCTACAGCCGCCATTTTGATTACACAGGGTGCCATCTTTTATATAGAGGCCATACAAGGTACAGGGTCCACCCTATAGCCGCCATTTTGATTACACAGGGTGCCATCCTATATATAGAGGCCATACAAGGTACAGGGTCTACCCTACAGCCGCCATTTTGATTAAACAGGGTGCCATCCTTTATATAGAGGCCATACAATGTGCAGGGTTCACCCTACAGCCTCCATTTTGACTACACAGGGTGCCATCATTTATATAGAGGCCATACAATGTGCAGGGTCCACCCTACAGCCTCCATTTTGACTACACAGGGTGCCATCCTTTATATAGAGGCCATACAAGGTACAGGGTCCACCCTACAGCCGCCATTTTGATTACACAGGGTGCCATCCTTTATATAGAAGCCATACAATGTGCAGGGTCCACCCTACAGCCGCCATTTTGACTACACAGGGTGCCATCCTTTATATAGAGGCCATACAATGTGCAGGGTCCACCCTACAGCCGCCATTTTGATTACACAGGGTGCCATCCTTTATATAGAGGCCATACAAGGTGCAGGGTCCACCCTACAGCCGCCATTTTGATTACACAGGGTGCCATCCTTTATATAGAGGCCATACAAGGTGCAGGGTCCACCCTACAGCCGCCATTTTGATTACACAGGGTGCCATCCTTTATATAGAGGCCATCCAAACAATGTGCAGGGTCCACCCTACAGCCGCCATTTTGATTACACAGGGTGCCATCCTTTATATAGAGGCCATAAAAGGTACAGAGTCCACCCTACAGCCGCCATTTTGATTACACAGGGTGCCATCCTTTATATAGAGGACAGAGGCCATACAATGTGCAGGGTTCACCCTACAGCCTCCATTTTGACTACACAGGGTGCCATCATTTATATAGAGGCCATAGGCCAATTGATCACCCTACAGCCGTGCCATTTTGACTACACAAGGTGCCATCCTTTATATAGAGGCCATACAAAATAAGGGTTCACCCTACAGCCGCCATTTTGACTACACAGGGTGCCATCCTTTATATAGAAGCCATACAATGTGCAGGGTCCACCCTACAGCCGCCATTTTGATTACACAGGGTGCCATCCTTTATATAGAGGCCATACAATGTGCAGGGTTCACCCTACAGCCGCCATTTTGATTACACAGGGTGCCATCCTTTATATAGAGGCCATACAATGTGCAGGGTTCACCCTACAGCCGCCATTTTGACTACACAGGGTGCCATCTTTTATATAGAGGCCATACAAGGTGCAGGGTTCACCCTACAGCCTCCATTTTGATTACACAGGGTGCCATCCTTTATATAGAGGCCATACAAGGTGCAGGGTCCACCCTACAGCCGCCATTTTGATTACACAGGGTGCCATCCTTTATATAGAGGCCATACAAGGTGCAGGGTCCACCCTACAGCCTCCATTTTGATTACACAGGGTGCCATCCTTTATATAGAGGCCATACAAGGTGCAGGGTTCACCCTACAGCCTCCATTTTGATTACACAGGGTGCCATCCTTTATATAGAGGCCATACAATGTGCAGGGTCCACCCTACAGCCTCCATTTTGATTACACAGGGTGCCATCCTTTATATAGAGGCCATACAAGGTGCAGGGTCCACCCTACAGCCGCCATTTTGATTACACAGGGTGCCATCCTTTATATAGAATCCATACAATGTGCAGGGTCCACCCTACAGCCGCCATTTTGATTACACAGGGTGCCATCCTTTATATAGAAGCCATACAAGGTGCAGGGTCCACCCTACAGCCGCCATTTTGATTACACAGGGTGCCATCCTTTATATAGAAGCCATACAATGTGCAGGGTTCACCCTACAGCCGCCATTTTGACTACACAGGGTGCCATCTTTTATATAGAGGCCATACAAGGTACAGGGTCCACCCTATAGCCGCCATTTTGATTACACAGGGTGCCATCCTTTATATAGAGGCCATACAAGGTACAGGGTCCACCCTACAGCCGCCATTTTGATTACACAGGGTGCCATCCTTTATATAGAGGCCATACAATGTGCAGGGTTCACCCTACAGCCTCCATTTTGATTACACAGGGTGCCATCCTTTATATAGAGGCCATACAAGGTGCAGGGTCCACCCTACAGCCTCCATTTTGATTACACAGGGTGCCATCCTTTATATAGAGGCCATACAAGGTGCAGGGTCCACCCTACAGCCGCCATTTTGATTACACAGGGTGCCATCCTTTATATAGAGGCCATACAATGTGCAGGGTCCACCCTACAGCCGCCATTTTGATTACACAGGGTGCCATCCTTTATATAGAGGCCATACAATGTGCAGGGTCCACCCTACAGCCGCCATTTTGATTACACAGGGTGCCATCCTTTATATAGAAGCCATACAAGGTGCAGGGTTCACCCTACAGCCGCCATTTTGACTACACAGGGTGCCATCTTTTATATAGAGGCCATACAAGGTACAGGGTCCACCCTATAGCCGCCATTTTGATTACACAGGGTGCCATCCTTTATATAGAGGCCATACAAGGTACAGGGTCTACCCTACAGCCGCCATTTTGATTAAACAGGGTGCCATCCTTTATATAGAGGCCATACAATGTGCAGGGTTCACCCTACAGCCGCCATTTTGACTACACAGGGTGCCATCCTTTATATAGAGGCCATACAAGGTGCAGGGTCCACCCTACAGCCTCCATTTTGATTACACAGGGTGCCATCCTTTATATAGAGGCCATACAAGGTGCAGGGTCCACCCTACAGCCTCCATTTTGATTACACAGGGTGCCATCCTTTATATAGAGGCCATACAAGGTGCAGGGTCCACCCTACAGCCTCCATTTTGATTACACAGGGTGCCATCCTTTATATAGAGGCCATACAAGGTGCAGGGTCCACCCTACAGCCTCCATTTTGACTACACAGGGTGCCATCCTTTATATAGAGGCCATACAAGGTGCAGGGTTCACCCTACAGCCTCCATTTTGACTACACAGGGTGCCATCTTTTATATAGAGGCCATACAAGGTACAGGGTTCACCCTACAGCCTCCATTTTGACTACACAGGGTGCCATCCTTTATATAGAGGCCATACAATGGTGCAGGGTCCACCCTACAGCCGCCATTTTGATTACACAGGGTGCCATCCTTTATATAGAAGCCATACAATGTGCAGGGTTCACCCTACAGCCGCCATTTTGATTACACAGGGTGCCATCCTTTATATAGAAGCCATACAATGTGCAGGGTTCACCCTACAGCCGCCATTTTGACTACACAGGGTGCCATCCTTTATATAGAGGCCATACAAGGTGCAGGGTCCACCCTACAGCCGCCATTTTGATTACACAGGGTGCCATCCTTTATATAGAGGCCATACAAGGTGCAGGGTCCACCCTACAGCCGCCATTTTGATTACACAGGGTGCCATCCTTTATATAGAGGCCATACAAGGTGCAGGGTCCACCCTACAGCCGCCATTTTGATTACACAGGGTGCCATCCTTTATATAGAGGCCATACAAGGTGCAGGGTCCACCCTACAGCCGCCATTTTGATTACACAGGGTGCCATCCTTTATATAGAGGCCATACAAGGTGCAGGGTCCACCCTACAGCCGCCATTTTGATTACACAGGGTGCCATCCTTTATATAGAGGCCATACAATGTGCAGGGTCCACCCTACAGCCGCCATTTTGATTACACAGGGTGCCATCCTTTATATAGAGGCCATACAATGTGCAGGGTCCACCCTACAGCCGCCATTTTGATTACACAGGGTGCCATCCTTTATATAGAGGCCATACAATGTGCAGGGTTCACCCTACAGCCGCCATTTTGACTACACAGGGTGCCATCTTTTATATAGAGGCCATACAAGGTACAGGGTCCACCCTATAGCCGCCATTTTGA
>NW_027173072.1:0-549 GCF_018151085.1 Drosophila tropicalis | reverse complement strand
AGGGTGGACCCTGTACCTTGTATGGCTTCTATATAAAGGATGGCACCCTGTGTAATTAAAATGGCAGCTCTAGGGTGGACCCTGTACCTTGTATGGATTCTATATAAAGGATGGCACCCTGTGTAATCAAAATAGCGGCTGTAGGGTGGACCCTGTACCTTGTATGGCCTCTATATAAAGGATGGCACCCTGTGTAATCAAAATGGAGGCTGTAGGGTGGACCCTGTACCTTGTATAGCCTCTATATAAGGATGGCACCCTGTGTAATCAAAATGGAGGCTGTAGGGTGGACCCTGCACCTTGTATGGCCTCTATATAAAGGATGGCACCCTGTGTAATCAAATTGGAGGCTGTAGGGTGGACCCTGCACCTTGTACTTAAGCGTCAATATAAAGGATGGCACCCTGTGCAATCAAAATGGCGGCTCTAGGGTGGACCCTATACCTTGTATGGATTCTATATAAAAGGATGGCACCCTGTGTAATCAAAATAGCGGCTGTAGGGTGGACCCTGTACCTTGTATGGCTTCTATATAAAGGATGGCACCCT
>NW_027173071.1:0-416 GCF_018151085.1 Drosophila tropicalis | reverse complement strand
TACCTTGTATGGCCTCTGATATGTACTAATGGCACCCTGTGTATCAAAATGGCGGCTGTAGGGTGGACCCTGTACCTTGTATGGCCTCATATAACAATGGCACCCCCTGTGTAATCAAAATGGAGGCTGTAGGGTGGACCCTGTTCCTTGTATAGCCTCTATATAAAGGATGGCACCCTGTGTAATCAAAATGGCGGCTGTAGGGCGGACCCTGTACCTTGTATGGCCTCTATATAAAGGATGGCACCCTGTGTAATCAAAATGGAGGCTGTAGGGTGGACCCTGTACTTTGTATGGCCTCTATATAAAGGATGGCACCCTGTGTAATCAAAATGGCGGCTCTAGGGTGGACCCTATACCTTGTATGGATTCTATATAAAAGGTGGCACCCTGTGTAATCAAAATAGCGGCTGTAG